>NW_007118515.1:110905-160939 GCF_000164805.1 Carlito syrichta
CCCACCGCAGCCTCGACCTGCTGGGCTCCGGCGATCCTTCCGCCTCAGCCTTCTGAGTAGCCGTAATTACAGGCATGCGCTACCACGCCCGGCTGATTTTTTTTATTTATTGTAGAGATGAGGTCTCGCTGCCCAGGCGGGTCTCGAACCGCGGGCTCAGGCAATCCACTCACCTCAGCCTCCCAAAGGCGCGGGATTATAGGCTGAGCCACCGAGCCCGGCTAGTGCAGACAGTCTTTATGGACACTCACTTTTGCAGAGACTCTCACAATCTGAACGGTCCTGTCTCCATATTGTCCATCTTCCCTAATCAGGATTAATAAGCCATGGATATGTCAATATTAAGCAAAATAGATTTAAAGACAAGAAAGCATTATTAGAGATAAACTAATGCTAAAAGGCTAATAAAGATCTATAAATGAGAATTTATAAGCATATAACACATAGCATCAAAATAGCACAAATATCAAAACTACAGATAAAAATTACTAATCTATGATCATGGTTGAAAATTGTAATATTTATCTCTCCAAAACTAATGAGTCAATCAGCAAAATATATTACAACTATAGGATATCTATATAGCAAAATAGGCTTTAGCTAATGGACATTTATAGAATCTCACACCCAGCAATTAGAAAATAAACTATTTTTTATGAAACACAAATGGAACATTGATTCAAAACATTAACCATCTTTAGCCCACAAAGAAAATGTTAACAATTACCAATCAATCCGGGCTCGGTGGCTCAGCCTGTAATCCCGCGCCTTTGGGAGGCTGAGGTGAGTGGATTGCCTGAGTCCGCAGGTTCGAGACCCGCCTGGGCAGTGAGACCTCATCTCTACAATAAATAAAAAAAATCAGCCAGGTGTGGTAGCGCATGCCTGTAATTCCGGCTACTTGGAAGTCTGAGGCGGAAGGATCACCGGAGCCCAGCAGGTCAAGGCTGTGGTGGCCGGGAGCGGCCACTGCACTCCAGTCTGGGCGACAGAGTGAGATTCCAACTCAAAAAAAATAAAAAAATAAAAAAAACAATTACCAATGAATATCCTATAAAACACACTATATATCTTTTTGGTTTTATGTGAAATGAAATAACAAAATAAATCACTAAAATAAAACTAATTCCTCCAGTATATAGAAAAATTAAAATATATTCCTAATAACTTATGGAACAAAGACAAAGCCATTTTAAGAATTAAATCATATTTTGAAATGAATGACAATGACAACACTTCATATCAAAAGTTATGAGATACAGCCAAAGTGGGAATAAGAGGAAAAGGTATAGATTTAAATGCATAAATTATAAAAGGAAAGCTTAAAAATAATAGGCCAAATAAACTACACAAAATAGAAACAGAACAGCAGTATAAAAACAAAGAAAGTAAGAAACAAGAAAATAAATATTAAAACAGATATAAAGGGAGAAGAAAACAAAGATATAAAAGAAACAATAACACAAAACGTTGGTTTGTTGGAAAGTATAATGTAATAGATAAAAATTCTGGAAATATCAATCAAAAGGCAGACAAAAGAGCCAAGTAAACAATATTATAAGTGAAAATATGAACATAACTGCAAATAAAGCAGAAAATTTAAAAAGCATAAAGGAATAATATGAACAATTTTATGCAAATATACATTTAAATACAAGGATAGGCCGGGCTCGGTGGCTCAGTCTGTAATTCTAGCACTTTGGGAGGCCAAGGTGAGTGTATTTTCTGAGCCCGCGGGTGTGAGAACAGCCTGGGGAAGCTTGGCGAGACGTCGTCTCTATAATAAATCAAAACTTAGCCAGACATTGTAGCGGGTACCTGTAGTTCTGGCTACTTGGAAGGCTGAGGTTGAAGGATTTTCGGAGCCCAGACACTGGGGTGGCTGTGAGTGTGCCATGGCACTTTAGCCTGGACAACGGAGTGAGACTCCAACTTAAAACAAACAACAACAAAAAACCACATGTATAATTTCCAAGTAAAACAAGACTTCTCAAAAGTGTTTCATAAACACTGAAAAATTGAATAAACTTATTAAAGAAATTTAATCAGTAGTTAAAAATCTAGCTATGAAAACTATACCAACACATACACATAAACACATATGCACATATCCAGGCAGTTTCACAGTCAAGTTCTGTCAAACCATTAGGGAAAGATAATCTCATATTAAATACAAAATTTTCTTAGAGCTCAGCTTCAGTTTGATTGAAAAAAAATCTTAGAAAGTTACAAGGTGCAGCAGGCAAGGTTGAGAACCACTGAACTAGTCCTGCTCCTTCATTTTGTAGCCGAGGAAGGGAGACTTCACCAAGTAAAGTGACTCTTTCAAGCTCACAGAGCCAGTTATGTTCTCTGAATTGCAGTTGGTATTTTTTTATTGGCACAGAAAGATTTCCCAAAAAAGTCTCTTGAACATTTTTTTTAATGCTAACCTGTGAATCCTATCTCTTCATAATTTTATCCTTTGTGAATGGTATCAATAGTAGAAAGTTATGGTTTAGATAAGCTCATAATAGAAAATAATATAATTATTGAATGTCATTTTGGAGCAGTCTTTAATTTGAAACAATTTTTCAGGAAAAAAAGAAGTAGAAAATAAACTTCCCACTTGTAATGGTTTGACATAAAGTTTTCACAACATAGAAAATGAGAGAACTATTTTCTGCTTAAGTTTTCTGTAAAGCTAAGTCAGCTTTTAAAAAAACAAAGTCTATTAACTTAAAAAAGTGGGAAAGAATATACTTCTTCCTGTTAAGAGAATATTTTCTCCTGTGATTTACACAAAAGTATATGAGTATCAGGGCCTAGAACTTCTTGATGTTTAGTTCTTCATCTTTGCTAAGTATTAGAGGGCTAGATAAGGAAGGGGGATCTAACATATGCTAACTGGTTCAGAAAGTATCCAATTACATGGAACTGTTTCAGTAAATGTATCAGCCAAAATTACAAGCATAATGAACAGTACTCAAAGTGTATTAGTGTGGATTATGATTCAATTTTGGAAATGTTGATTTAGTTCCTGCTCAGTTGGGTAGTTCAGATAATATTTCTGGTGGGTAGTAGTTAATAACGTTGATACTGTGAATATTTCTGGAGTAGCCACATATTATATTGAACACACATAAATAAGAACTCTGCTCAACAAAAGCATTTCAGAAGATCTTTCACATAAATCTTGCATAGACTGGAGGTAGGGTGATCATACTGTTGATGGCCTACCCCCCAAGTGCATAAGGCAGACATACACTTTATCGTATATATAGTAGCAAAGTCAGAAAACATTGAAACTCAAAACCATCCTCCAGCCACCTTCACTTGGGTCTGTGGCTACTTCCTCACAAGTGTCCAAAGTCTTGTACTCCTACTTTTCTTAATGGACCAAGTCTGCAACCTCCAGGTCTTAGTGACTTTCAAGGTTTCTTCCAGGAAACTATAGGTATCCATGAGATAATGAGGTAAGGCATTTCAAACTCATTTGAATGTTTGAGAGCACTCCTTCATTAGAACTCTGGTGATATTTGTAATTGTAGATGTAAAGTTTATAAGTAGCACATATAATAGAAGAAGGTAATTAGAACTGTTCTGTTACAAGATTTTTATAATTTACATTTACTAAAATAGTACAATATTAATTCTGAGTATACTGTTTTATGTAAAGATATAAATTGCAATTTCAATAGCAACCACTAAAAATGCAAAGAAGTGTCATTTAAATGGTAATAAAGGGGCCAGGCATGGTGACTCATGTTGGTAGTCTTAGCACTTTGGGCGACTGAAGTGGATGAATTGCCTGAGCCCAGGGATTTGAGATAAGCCTGGGCAACATAGCAAGACCTTGTCTCTACAAAAATATTAAAACAATTTGCCAGGCATAAGGGTGTACCACTGCAGTCCCAGCTAATCTGGAGTCTGAGGCGGAAGGATAGCCTGAACCGTAATTGTGCCGCTACACTCCAACCTGGGTGACACAGTAAGATCTCAACTCAAAAAAATGCTATAAAGGAATTAAATTAGCTATGAAAAGTATTTGTACATGAATGTTCACAGAGCTTTTAGTCATAATATCCCAAATCAGTAATAATCCAAATGTCCATCTATAAGATAATGGATAAACAGGTTATACAGCATACATACAAAAAACCCCACTATCCAGCAATACAAAGGAACAAACTACTGAAGCACACATCCTGCCTGAATCTCATAAGCTTGCTATATAAAACAAATTGGACATAAAATAAGACATAGTGTATGATATCAGGCAAAATGAACCTAAATCAAATAACTAGCTTCTAGGGGCAGAAAATTTGGAAAAGAAAATGATATAATTCTCTGTGTATGATGAAAATATCTTACTCTTAAAAGACATAGAAGATGAGTATATTCATTTGTTAAAAGTGTACATTTAAAATATGTGCCTTCTACTGTAGGTACATCTGACCACACACAGAACAACTTTAGAAAATTAAAGTGTGGGTGGGGAATGATTTGAAGTGTAGATAAAATAAAAATGGTACATGATTAGTAGTTGTTAAGACTGGGTGCCAGGTCTATTACACTACTTTTGTGTATTTTGTATATGTTTTAAGTATTCCATAATAATACACTTGAATAAAAAGAGAAAGTTTAAAAAAAAATAAAAGAACTCTGGTGAAATATAGTGGTAACTTCAATGACTTGGTTCTCTTGAAAAGTCATAATTTTCCTTTTGTCATTGAGCTGCTATAATGATATCACAGGTCTCATAACAGAAGCAACAAACAGGTTTTGTCTTGAAACTGTCTACCAAAAATGAACTTCCATAGAGTGCTATTGTGTTTTCAGAGGTAGGTAACTAAGTTGATTACATAAAAAATTACATAAAGTTACATAACTTCAATTTTACCTTTACTGTATCTATCCTATTTTCTCTGCAAACCTTGGAACCTGCTATTGGAAGGTTATGATGATAACAGTGGTTTCTTCTAAAACTCTGATAAGAATTAGTACTATTAAAAAAAAATCGTTATCAGTTTCTTCAACTTTCATATTTTTCTCTATGTTTATAATGAATTTATTTTCTGAAAAAACACTTTTTTTACTGAAACATTGTGTATATCTACTTTAATTTGTTATATGAAAAAATACTGCTAAATTTTCAACATTGAAATTTTGTTTTACTTTGCTCACGAAATGAGGCCAACTGACTCAAGGGTTTATTGTCCATTCATTTTGGAAGCATAGAAAGACTGGGCTTTCTAGACAGAGAAACTTAATGGTTTGGTTTTATTTTGATTCTTTCTTCCTCTTAACTATGATTTTCTATCGTCTTTTGTGCTCAAGTTAAATGGCAGCTCTTAAATGAAAAAAGAAACCATATCTCACAGAAGATTAACTTAAACCCCAGAGTATTATCTCCATTTTCTGCCATATCTAAGGCTTGTGTTGGTCATTTCAAAGAATCACTATCAGACTGAGAAAATAAATCTTTCCAAAAGTAGCAGAGAAATTGCCAAGATTTCACCCGTGTGTGAATCTGTTAAGTGTGAACACTGATATTCTCTCACCCCTATCCTGCTTCAAGACAGGAAAGTATCTTTTAATAAAGGCAACTGATATCAAAATTATCACTTCAAACAAAAGAATTGCGAGATTAAAAGATTGTATAATGCTGTGCAAAAATCAATTGGAGTACAAAAATGATCCTGGAAAATGCACATTTAAATCAATAAAATAATACATATAATTTTCATATTTCTCTCTGGGGATCAAATAATTATAGAGCAGTTTTCTTTTGAAAACTTTAATTACACAAATTGCATTTAAAAATTTACCTCTAAAAAAAGGAGTCAGCTGGTAACTATAGCTAGGTATGTTCTCAGCGGGTCCTTCCATTTCCTTTATGCTTGATCTTCTGGAGACTGCCCACTTCTTGTGTTCGTGATGGTGACATCTAAAATAGTGTCTCTTCCCACTTACCTACCTCCTGCCACCTGCCATAAGGGAGGGGCCCTGAATTAGGTTGGGTAATTAATAATAAATATTCCTCTTATAGTGATTGGTCCAGGGAAAATATGATCAAAGCATAGCCAGTCATACTCCTTCCCTGGAATCTTTTGGAAGAAAGTTATTTTTGGCTGGGTGTAGTGGTTCACACCTGTAATCCCAGTACTTTGGGAGATAGAGGTAAGAAGATTGCCTGAGACCACGGGTTCGAGACCAACTACTTGGAAGGCTGAGGTGAAAGGACTGCCTGTGTGCAGCAGGTCAACGCTGTGGTAGCCTGGAGCTTGCCACTGCTCTCCTACTTGGGAGACAGAGTGAGACTCTGACAGGAAAGAAGGGTGGGAGGGAGGGAAAGAAAGAAAATTATTTTTCTATTGGAGTTGTTTATTTGAGAACACATAAGTCTTGTGGGGAAAATTCCCTTTGCAGCTGAAGAAAATAAGGCCAATGCATAGCTAGGACAGAGTTAAAAGATGTGATGGGCACAGAAGAGAGACCTAAAAAGAATATGTGAGAGTCCCTTGATGTGTTTCCACAGGAGGAAACTAAATCAAGTTCATTCACAGTTATGTACATGAGTGTCATTGCTCTTATAATAACAACAACATCTCTGTGCTTCGGTTTTTAAATATGCAAAATGTGCAAAATAATATTAATCCTGCAAAATTGCTAGAAGTAAATGAGATTAGCCGGGCTCGGTGGCTCAGCCTGTAATCCCGCGCCTTTGGGAGGCTGAGGTGAGTGGATTGCCTGAGCCCGCGGGTTCGAGACCCGCCTGGGCAGCGAGACCTCATCTGTGCAATAAATCAAAAAATCAGCCGGGTGTGGTAGCGCATGCCTGTAATTCTGGCTACTCAGAAGGCTGAGGTGGAAGGATTGCCGGAGCCCAGCAGGTCGAGGCTGCGGTGGCCGGGAGCGGCCACTGCACTCCAGTCTGGGTGACAGAATAAGACTCCAACTCAAAAAAAAAAAAAAAGAAGTAAATGAGATTATATGATGAACACAACATAGTAGTTCATTCACTGTAGTTGCCCAAAATATAGCTTATCTATCTTGTGATAGGTGAGTTTGAGTCATACGTCCATCTTTCAGATCACATTGCTAATGGTGAAACGTCTCCTAAAGGTTATGTTAACACCTTAATTAACCGTTCAGCAAGGACAGGAGTATTGTTTATAGCTATACACTCCAAATCATATCACAGACCACAGTCTACAATAAAGCACAGAATTGATGGAAGGAGACTGGGAGTGGAAAATGTGATTTAAGGGAGCAGCTAAGGTGTAATCTGTTGCTTTGAGAGAATATTGTTAGAAGATAAAAGCTGGAAAAGCTGGAACACTTTATATATGAGACAACTGCACAAAGATTGGCCATGTGGGGAAGGTAAGTGGACAGTAATATTGTTCAGGAACATAGATGTCAGAGACTGTCTGGAAACACTAATTAACATGGACTACATCATCAAATCAGAACCACTACAAGTTATATAGAATGAATCATTCATTATAGGAATTATTTGATTATTTGCTATAGTGGAAACTAGCAAAGCAATCTTAATTTCACCCCTTACTTTTGTCTCTTGTTTGCCCTGAAAATATGAAATTGGGGAGAAAGGAGACAAACCATAATCCACAAAGATGAGCTGGAACCCACATTAGTCACTTATCACCTCAAAACTCCAAATTTTGATGCAGGTAAACTCCAAGAGAAGCCACCTTCCTTCATCAGGAAGGTAAATATGCACCTGGTCCAGAAGTCAGAAAAGCTGAAGCTGAAGATCTGGCAGGAGCTGAAGGAGTTGCAAGCCTTGCTCTGATACCTATGTTAATAAGTATGATGAAGCAGAGGTGATGCAGCAGATCAGGAACAACGTACATAGTCACATTACAAAACCCTTCACTAAACTTCTGACATGTGTAGGGTTTTGCAGTGTGACAATCTATGCACATATGTGTATGTGTACAAACTTTATTTTGATTATTTACATGCCATATAATTCACCCCTTAAAAGTGTACAATCTAGTGGTTTTCAGTATATATACATGGTTGTGAAACTATTGTTACAACCAATTTTAAAACATTTTCCCTCCAAAAGACACTCCATTCCCTTTAGCCCTCTAGCAGTTAAGCCCAGTTTCTTCATTTCCCCAGCACTCAGTAGTCACTAATTTATTTTTGTATCTATAAATTTGCTTATTCTGGAGACTTAGCATAAATTGAACTATATAACAGGTGATCTTTTGTGACTGAATTCTAGCACTTAGCATATTCTTTTAAAGGTTTATCTTTGTTTTAATATGTATTAGTACTTCATTCCTATATATTTAGAATAATATTAATTTGAACCAATATATCCCACTTTACTTATTGAATCAATGGATGGACATTTAAGTTGACTCAGTTTCGTTATTATCCATAATGATGAACAATCATATATATGTTTTTGTGTGGACATGTGTTTTCATTTCTCATGAGTATAATATACCCAGAAATGAAACTGCTATGTCAAATGGTGGTAACTCTATGGTTAACCGTATAAGAAAATGCCAGGTTTTTTTTTTTTAAGCAGCTGCACCATTTTACATTCCCATTAGCAATGAATGAGGGTTCTGATTTCTTCACATCCTCAGAGACATGAATTTTTTTTAAGTTGTTATTACTGTCATCCTAGTTTAGTCATTCTAGTGAAGTGTCATCTCTCATTGTGGGTTTGATTTTATTTCCATAATGATTAATGATGCTGAACATTTTTTATGTGCTTATTGGTCAATTGTATATCCACTTTGGAGAAATGCTTATTCAAGTCTTTTTCACGTTTTTTATTTGGGTTATTTCTCTTTTTTATGCAGAGTTGAAAGAGTTATTTATATATTCTGCATATTAGTAAATTATCTGATGTACAATTTTCAAATAGTTTATCCGATTCTGTAGGCTGTCTACTTATTTTAATGATAGCATATTTTGAAGCACAACGTTTTTAATTCATATAAAGCCCAGTTTTTCTAATTGTTTTAGTCACTTGTGTGTTTGGTGTCACATCTAAGAGACCACTGCCAAATCCTAAGTCATGACGATTAAAAATAATATTTCCTCTTAAGAGTTTTACAGTTTTAGCCATTGCATTAGGGTCTATGTGCCACTTTGAGTTATTTGTATATGGCCTGATGTAGAAGTCTAACTTCATTATTTTGTGTATAACTGCCCTTAGAAGAAGCTTATAGTTTTAGAGGCATAAATTAACAAATTGGGAATCTGAGAACCTGAAGTATAATCCTTTTTTGCCTCTACTGTTTGTTCAATATTTATTAATTACATATATTCTACTAAAATATCATAATATTTACTAAGTATGATAGTGAGAGCTACATGGGTTTTTGGTCCTCTGATATCTATCATGGACTGAGATGTATTAAAATCTTTCACCACTAGCTTGATTTTATCTTTCTCCTTTTACTCCTGAAATGCTTGTCTTATTAAAATTAATATTACATTACTTAACACATAGATTTTCATAATTGTTTGATCTCTGTTGGAAATTGCAGACTTTCTAATTACAAAGTTTCCCCAAAATTTTATTGTATTTTAATGTTTTCTGCAGTAAACACAACATCTAATTGCATTCTATTTTGTTATTTATTATTAATATTTTTTTAAAAATTTTAGAGTTGTGGAGTAAAAGTGAGGATTGATTACATAAATAAGTTGCATGCAGGTAAAGTTTGGACTTCTAGCAGGCCCTCTTTCCCCCTGATAATGACCTGGGATACACTGTGTTGCCATGTGCCCCCAATACTCCTCCATCCATCCCTTGCTCCCCTACTAGTGTCCAGTGTCTGCTGATCCCATCTTTGTGCTCATGTGACCATTGATCAGGGCCCAATTATGAGTGAGAACATGCGGTATTCAGTTTTCTGGATAGTTCACTAAGTATAATGTTCTCCAGCTGCATTAATGTTGCTGTGAAAGGCATCAACATGTCTAATTTTAAAATATAAATGCTGTTTTATTTTTGCTTGCATTTGTATGGTTTAACTCTTTGCATAATTTAACATCAACATTTCTGAGTAATTTTCTTTTAGGAATAGGGGTTTTGCTATATAATCTGTTCTGAAAACTTATGTCTTTTATAAGTGAGTTCAGCTAATTTTATTTATTTAAATGATAGGTATTTATTAACCTAATTTTGTCAAGTTATTACATGTTACCATTTTCTGTTTTTATTGCCTTTAATATATTTTCTTTGCTTTTTGCTTATTTATTCTGATTCTTTGGAAAGGTTACATTTTTAATCTAGTAGTTTCTCTTTAATTATAAACAACACACTTAATCTTCTATTATTTCAGACAGTATTCATTGCCTGTAAACAATGGTGGAATTAGTTTATTTTCATTCCCTCCACCTTTCCCTTTTTAACTCTGTAGTACCCACATTTTAGTTGATTATTCTATCTCCCATTGTTTACCATAATCTTTTAAAGCATCAGGATATGTATATATATATACACATATGTTATTTTATTGAATTAGAGTGATATGATCTGATCTCCCTTATGAAAGATGAACTCACTACCATAAATAAGGCTAGCTATTTTCTTCTAGTCCTTCTCTTCCTTAATTACCTCATTTCTACATTATCAGGCTTTACTCAGTTTATATTTTTAAAATCTCTATTCATAATCCCCACATTTACTTTAGTTTAAGCCCTATATTTCAAAGGGTTCAATCCTTGCCACTGGTCTTTTCACCAGATTTCCCACTTATCTTCTCATTAGTTTTTCTGGATTCCTGTTTTGAACTCAACATGACCACTGTATTAGTTTTCTATTGCTGACATAACGGCTTACCACGGCATGAACAAATAAACACACTTGTTACTCTACAGTTCTCTAGGGCCAAAATCAGACAAGTTTCTCACCAGGCAAAAATCAAGGAGTCAGTACTGCTATGTTCCTTTCTGGAGGCTCTAAGTGAAAATCATGTTCTGGTACATTCAGGTTGTTGTAATAGTAGAACTAAGGTTTCCGTTTGCTTGTTGGCTGTCTACTGAAGGTCATAACCAATTTGTAGACTGAATACTTTGGCTACTGGCCCCCTTCTATCTTCAAAACTAGCAATGGTGGGTAGGACTCCCTCTCACACTTTGAATTCTCCTGCATCGCTCTGATTCACTCCTCTGCCTCCCTTTTTCACTGTTAATAAGGACTCATGTGATTACACTGGGTCCACGTGGACAATCCAGAATAACCTCATTTTTTAAAGTAATCTTAAGATTGAAAATAAATTTTAAATTAAAACTTTTTTAAAGACTAAAATAATGTGGAGCTTTTTTCACATATAAAGCAACATATTGATAGGTTGCAGGGACTGGACATCTTTGGATGCTTATTTTCCTGCCTACCACAACCACCAATCTGTTTTTTTTTTTTTTTTTTTGAGTTGGAGTCTCACTCTGTCACCCAGACTGGAGTGCAGTGGCCGCTCCCAGCCACCGCAGCCTCGACCTGCTGGGCTCCGGCGATCCTTCCACCTCAGGCTTCCAAGTAGCTGGAACTACAGGTGTGCGCTACCATGCCTGGCTCATTTTGATTTTATTTCCCAGGAGGGTCTCGAACCCACGGGCTCAGGCAATCCACTCACCTCAGCTTCCCAAAGGCGTGGGATTATAGGCTGAGCCACCGAGCCCGGCTTTACCAATCTATTTTAAAGTTTTCTTTTAGTATCACGGAAGAGAAGTCAGAGAACAGTTTCCCTGAATCATCTTCCCTAAATGGTTCTGGATTAAATTCTGCCAATAAGAGATACTTGCATGATATTTAGAAGGTGGAAAAGATGAGTCTATTTTACTTTACAGGCAGTTGCAGACAGATTCATAGGCAGATATGAGATTCACAGGGGCTTCTTTGTAAGCTCTTAAAAGACATCTGCTTCATTGTGGCAAGATGAAAAGGATATTAGAAGCTTCCTTGAGATTCCTGAAAATAATAACAGCTTCCCAGCATATAAGCCATGTAATTTAAGATATGAAGAAAGCATATGCTTTTGTCTTGGTGAATTTTCATAATCCTTTATATGTATGGATGAACTTCCAACATTTTATAATTTTCCATGTAAAATTTCCCCAAAATTTATTAAATATGAAGTTTTTGCCAGTGTTAATTCACCTGGGAAATTTTCGTTCTTTCCGTTACAACCACTTTCAAATTTAATGTTCAGTGTTTTGTTTGTTGATTTGTTTGCTACATTTTCATTCTTTGGCCATTATCTTTTTATTATCTGTTTATATAAAATACCACATGGCTTTATCACTGGTAGGAAAGGAGGCAACTCAATTAACACACCTTGCTGTTTGTGCACTGAATGGCAGATGTGCAGTGACCAATTACTGACAATTCATAAGAAGTAATGTGATTGATTACTTATCACAATTCATATCTGTTATTTATGCAGTGATATGCAGACTGGAGGGTTAACAACAAAAGATGTACTTTACGCAATTACTCAATTAATATACAATGGTTACTGACATCTGAATTGTTTTGGGAGAGTGGTGTTAGTTAACTTAACCATTGTGAATTAGTTTGCCAGGGATACTACAAGAAAGTACCAGAGACTGGGTGGCTTAAACAACAGACATTTATTTTCTCACAACATTGGAGGTTAGAAGTCAAAGATAAAGGTGTCCACAGTATTGCGTTCTTCTGAGGACTGTCAGGGGGGGATCTGTCCAAGGCCTATCTCCTTGGCTAGTAGATGGATACCGTTTCCATGTATTTTCACACTGTCTTGCCTTTGTGTGTGTTGGTGTCAAAATTCCCTCTTCTTATAGGGATCTCAATCATTCATATTAGATTAAGTCCTACCCTAGTGACCACATTTTAACCCAATTACCTCTGTAAAAACTATCTTCAAATAAGGTCACGCTCTGAGGTACGTGAATGTATGAATTTCAAGGATGGGGGCAAAATCTAGTTCATAACACATGGTAACCGAAATTTGTGCACATATGAATTGAACAAAACGAGAGTAACTTTTGTTTACCTGAATGGGCCCTGGGAGAAACATAGCTAAAATTTGAATTTTAGTAGTAATATCAAAAAGACTCATGAGAAATATATTCCATAATTTTTTCCAAACTGCCAAAAACATTCTGTGTCTTCATACTTGAATGATGGTTTTGTTATGCTTAAAATTCCTTTATCAGCTTTTCTTTTTTTGAAGTCTTTGAAGATAATATTTCAGATTTTTTTGAAAAATTTCAGGCATATTTACATAAATTAGGGGACATAAATTTGTTTTGTTTTGTTTTTGAGTTGGAGTCTCACTCTGTCGCCCAGACTGGGGTGCAGTGGCCGCTCCTGGCCACCGCAGCCTCGACCTGCTGGGCTCCGGTGATCCTTCCGCCTCAGCCTTCCAAGTAGCTGGAATTACAGGAATGCGCTACCACGCCCGGCTGATTTTTTGATTTATTGTAGAGATGAGGTCTCGTTGCCCAGGCGAGTCTCGAACCCGCGGGCTCAGACAATCCACTCACCTCAGCCTCCCAAAGGCGCGGGATTACAGGCTGAGCCACCGAGCCCGGCTAGCGGGCATAAATTTTAAGTGCTAAGTTTGAAGATGAATTTTAACAATCATATAGTATCACATAACCACCACTAAAGTTAAGATATAGACAATTCTTCATCACTCCCCAAATTTTCCTTGTGTTTCTTTCAGTCAATCTTTCTTGCACATCCAGTCTTGGGCAATCTCCCTTCTTATTTCTATTACAATAGAGTAGTTTTGCTTGTTCTTTGATTCTATATATAAATTGAACTATGATGGTATGCTACTCTTCCGTGTCTGGCTCCTTCTACTCAACATAATGCTTTTGAGATTCATCTTTATGTCGTGTGCATTAGTTTATTGAGTGATATTGATTATAGGAATGTGCCACAAGTTGCTTTATGCATTCTTCTGTTGATGAGCATTTGAGTTGTCTCCAATGCGTTATGAACGTTCTAGTAGAAAATTTTTGTGAACATGTTTTTATTTTAGGGATGGATAGTGGGTTATGCTGTAGGCATATCATTAGCTGTTTAAGAAACCACCAAACATTTCTTCAAGGTGGTTGCACTATTTTACAATTTCTTCAGCATTGTATGAGAATCACAGTCATTTCACACGCTCAGTATAACTTGGAATCATATGTTTTAAAAATCTAGCTATTCAAATTTTAGTATAAAATGATATATTATTGCATTTATACTAATGTTAAGAACCTTTGTATATACCTCCTTGCCATTCCCGTCTTCTTTTGCTAATTAGTTTATTCAAAATTTTTGTCCATTAAAAAAATTGGGTTGTTTGTCTTTTATTTTAATGATTATTTTTAGAGCCATTTTAGGTTTACAGAAAAATTGAGCAGAAGGTAGTGTTTCCTTATACCAGCGCACCCTCCCACACACTTGGTTTCTCCTATTAATAACAATCTTTTTTTTTTTTTTTTTTGAGTTGGAGTCTCACTCTGTCGCCCAGACTGGAGTGCAGTGGCCGCTCCCGGCCACCACAGCCTCGACCTGCTGGGCTCCGGTGATCCTTCCGCCTCAGCCTTCCGAGTAGCCGGAATTACAGGCGCGCACTACCATGCCCGGCTGATTTGTTGATTTATTGTAGAGATGAGGTCTTGCCTGCCCAGGCGGGTCTCGAACCCGCGACTTCAGGCAATCCACTCACTTCAGCCTCCCAAAGGTGTGGGATTATAGGCTGAGCCACCAAGCCCGGCTCACAATCTTTCTTAAATGTGATATACTTGTTACAGTTGATGAGCCCACGTTGATATGAGATTATTAACTAGAGTCTATAGTTTACATTAGAATTCACTTTTTAATTGTACAGTTTATGGATACTGAGAAATGTACAATGGCATTTGTCCACCATTAGTGTCATGGACAATAGTTTCACTGACCTAAAAATCCTCTATTCATCCTACTCTCCCACCAACCTCTGGCAACCACTGATCTTTTCACTGTCTCCATTGTCTTGCCTTTTCCAGAATTTTGTATAGTTGGAATCTTACAATATATAGCCTTCTCCTACTAGCTTATTTCACTTAGCAATATGAGTGTCTTTTCACTCCACAAAATACACGCATGTCCTCCATGTCTTTGTGGTTTGATAGCTCATTTATTTTATTGCTGAAAAAATTCCATTGTTTGGGTGTACCACAGTTTATTTATTATTTTTGTTTCACTTCTATTTGTGAATCGAAGTCTCACTTTGTGGCTCAGACACTCACTGCAGCCTCGATCTCCTAGGCTCAGACGATTCTTCTACCTCAGCCTCCAGAGTAACTGGGACTACAGGCATGTGCCACTATACCCACCTAATTATTTGATTTTTTTTTTTTTTTTTTGGTAGAGACAAGGTCTCACTATGTTGCCTAGGCTGGTCTTGAACTCCTGGGCTCCAGCAATCCTTTGGCTTTGTCTTCACAAAGTGCTGAGATTATAGGTGTGAGCCACTGTGTCCAGTCTAATTCACCTATTGAAGGACATCTTGGTTGCTTTCAAGTTTCAACAATTACGAATAAAGTTGCTAAAAACATTTATGTGTGGGTTTTTCTGTGAAAATAAGTTTTCCATACATTTTACCAAGTAATTCAGTTGCTAGACAGTAAGAGTGCTTACCCTGTGTCAAGAACTGCCCAATTGTTTTCTAAAGATAGTCTATATTTTTATTGTTAATTTGAGGAGTTATTTATACATTTACGTATTTTGGTACATACGTTCTATTTATATATTCTAAAATATTTTATTTTAGATATTCTAGGTATGAGTCCTTTATGTGCATATGTGTTTATATACATATTCAGTAGCTTGCCAATTCATTTTCTTAATGGTGTCTTTTGATGTGCAAACAATTTTTCATTTTTATGAAATCCGATTTATAATTTTTAATAGACTCCACAGTTTTGACTTTTATGTTAGGTCTATGATCCATCTCAAATTAATGTTTGTATACGAAATGAGATGAGATTTGAGGTTCATTTTTTTCCCATAGGCGGTATAATTGTTCCATAAGTAATAAATCAATAACATCAATAGAAACTTGCACTCTTAATCCCAATATTTTTGTTTCTGAAAACTATTCTTCTCTAGAGCTAATGAGAATACCTTGGAAAAATGACTGATCCTAGATCTGGGACAAGAAAAGTACAAGATGAGCCTGGAACAACATATTGTCCCAGAAAGAAAGTGTTCAAAGAATGAAGTGATTATGACAAGAATACACAGAATTTAGCTTAAAAGGATTTCAACTGAGCAAATCTGGGAAATTTGAGGACTGACATGAATAATGATAGTAATGGGTTACAATTCATTGAATACAATATGAATCCAGAGGTCTATACTGACAAAAATAAATACATGGATAAAAGATGATGGAAAACATTCCTTTAGAGTAAAATATAAACTAATATTAACTAGTTCTTAATAGTTACAAAATAATTATTTTTACCTTGGGGAGAAATCTAACAGAAACCATCTTAACCAAGTAATTACTGTTAAAATCAGCATTGATGGATCAAATTAACAATGTTTGCCTTCTGATTAGATTCACTGAAAAATATAAAACAACCAGGAACAATTCTATGGCATTCCTATTGAAAATGCATAATATGAACCTAATAATGGAGAAATACCAGAAATTAAGGAACATTTTCAAAGTTACTAGTATGCACTTTTCAAAACTATCAAGGTTATGGCAAGAAAAGACTGAAGAACAATTCCAGACTGAAAAGATGAAAGACACATGACAACTTAATGCAATACATGCCCCAGGATTGGATCTCTAATCTAAAAACTTCATCTGGGCACAATTAGACAAAATCTTAATGGAATCAATGGATTAATTAGTAGCATTACATCAATTTTAACCTCCTTAATTTTGATAGACTTAGGTTTGGGAGAACAGAGTCCTTGTTTTTAGCAAATGCCCACAGAAATAATAAGTGAAAATGAGCTTTTATGTTTGCAACTCTCAAATACTTCAGAAAAAAATAATGCAAACACATACAACACTCACACACGCAAATACATAAATATTGACACACAGAGAACGTTAAGCCACATATGATAAAATGATAGCAAATGGTTCACTTGGGGGAAAAATATGTAGACATTTAATTTACATAACTGTTACAAGTTTTTTTAAGCTTGAATTTTTTTCAAAACAAAGTTTGAAATAATAGGCATTAAGAACTGATATGTGAAAATCTCACTGTTATGTTCAATTTTTTTGAGACACTCCAATTCTGGGAGGGAGCATTTCTACTCACATTTTACAAATAAAGAAAAAAATGAATTGGGATTCGGAGATGCTCCAATCTTGTCTATGATAGAAAGCATCATATGTAGAGTCTAGATCAGGTATTCTCACCCCCAGTTCAGTGCTTTTTTTTTTTTTTTTTCGTTTCACAATTCTATTCTGCCTTTGATGATGTCTTTTGTTTTTCTTGTGCAACTTGCTCAAGCATTAGGGATTACTCCAGTTGGCCTTGGGTCTGTGCTCTTGCCAAATGATGGGGTCTGAGTCACCCTTGGGGCATTCTGAGCCAGAGTTTTTCGATAACGTTTATAAGAGCCTGAGGCAAGTAATTCCTGCGACTTGTCTGTCTCCAGCATCTTCACACAGGTGTAAAGAAACACTTAAGGATCACTTGGGAGTAGGACAGGAAATGAGGAAAGAGCATGCATCCCTGGACAGGGTGAATGGAGAAGGAAAGATCGACAGACCTTAGCACTGGTGAGAGAGCCTCACAGGCACCTGAAAGCTGGTTATCATGAACATTAGGATACTATATATTCTGTCTTCTGATACTATGCACTCCTTCTCAACTGCTTCCTCTGTGAGTCGGTGCTACCTATGTCCATTTCCCAAAATCATTGCTGAGCTCTGGGCACCATTCTAGCAGGGGCACTTCTTTTCTTCAGGATCTCAGAGCTCCTTCAGAGAAAATACTAGTGGTTGTCTTGTCTGGTTTCCTTCCTGAATAGCTCTGCCATGGTGTTGGAGAAGAAAATTAGGGCAGCATCTGCCTAATCATCTCTGGGTCCCCACCAGATCTATCTGGACCACTGAACTCACAGGATCTCAGCACATATTAATCATTCAGTGCAAAGGCATGTGATTCAGTCAGAGAGGCTGATGTGACAGTATGATACCACTAACCTACTACTCCCTAGGTTTAGGCAAGTCTTTAACTTCTTGATCAGGCTACAAAGCGCCCATTCCCATGCATGGTCTTTGCGCATACATCAATAAGAAAATTCGGGTCAATCACATGGCTCAGGAGTAGAACCCTGGACACTTCTTCCTGTATTAGGGCCTGGACGTGAAAGGTTGAACTGGACACTAACTCTAATCCAGACAGGTCTACCATCTACCCTGAGCTATGAATGGGTATAATGGCCAGAGACCTACCTCTGACATTTCTCAATCCTCCACTTCTTTCCATTCACTAAACATTTATGGAGAAGCTAGTAAACACTGCCAAATGCCAAAGATAAAAGCATAAGTGACAACGGATCACTGTCTGCTCTCAAGAATGTTATCTTCTAGTGGAGGAGTGTATATCACAAGAGAAACTTCCTATCTTGTTTTAAAACTGCCCACCTTTTCATCAATGTAATTCTTCTCCTCTCCTTCCTTGGCCCTTCATCCTGTTTTTCTCCTTTCTCCCAGCCTCCCACTTCCATGATGGTCATTCAATTGTGTTGTAAAGGACAGAATTGAATTTCTTTAAGAATCTACTCAGTCTTTTTTATTATGTCAGCCATCATTTCACAACGAAGATTGATTCATGACCAGAGATCAAACATATTGGACAATTTGAAGAATATTTTTGGACACTTTGTTAAGCCCCTACTTTTCATTTTTATCTCAGCATCTGCATGCTGAGATTCTTTCATTCACTAAACAATTATGGAGCCCCTATTGTGGGCCAGGCACTTTTTTTCTAGACATTAAGGATAGAGCGGCTAGCAAAGCAAAGTTTTTCTCTGCTTGGACTCACATTCTAAAGTGGAAGCAGATGTTATAGGTGCTATATGATAGGGTAGCCTGTAGCATGATATATGATAGGGTATATGATGCTATACCAAGGTGCTATATGATAGGGTAGCCTGTAGTATGATAAATGCTATGTAGAGAAATGAAGTAGGGTAAGGGGTTAGAGACTACTGACAGACAATGGGGTGCTCTGACAGACTCGGTCGTCAGAGAAGTCTCTGAAAGCACGGGGAAGAGTCAGGTAGCTAACTAGGGAAAGAGCCTTGCAAGGCAAAGGAAATAGGACGTGCAATGGTCATGAAGCCAGAACCACTTCCTGTGTGTGAGAATAAGCAATGAGGACAGTGTGATTAGAGCAGAAAATGGGAAGAGGCGCAAGAGAGAAGGCAGGGACTTGATGGCCATGGGTGAGACTTTGTTCTTTATTCTGAGGGGAAACTGTTGGAGGGCTTTGAGCAGGGGAATGAAGGGATCTAACTTTTGTTCTAAAGGATTCCTGTGGCTACTCTGTGGAGAATACACTATAGGAAGAGAAGAGTAAAGTGCAGCAGTCTGGTGCAGCAGTCTGGGTGAGAAAGAAAGGTGCAGTAGTCTGGGTGAGAAAGAAAGGCTGGGATGAAGGTGGTAATGGTAGAAGTGACAAGACACAATTGAATTGAGAATACATTTTAAAAACAGAGCCAACAGTTTATGTTGGCCAATGTGACTAATATCAGGACATGAAACAGGGTGTCCAAGACAGGCAGGATGCTTACAATTGGTTAACAGACGTTGACTTTGCAGAATTTTTTATATCTCACTATTTAGTTTTTTAATTTTTATTTTAGAGGTATAGGATATTTCCCACCTAAAGAAAAGTCCCGGTTTAAATATTGCTTTTTCATGAAAGGATCCCTGGAGGGTCTTCATGACTGAAAGGATGGGTGACTCCCGCAGTGCAGTCAGCAGTGTCAATACTTCCCGGCATGAGATTTAAATAAGGAAGGAAATGTGTTACTAAAACATGACACCAAGTGAATCTACCAGCCACGGACTCACAAAGTAACAACGAATTATGCGAGTCTGCTGAGGAGCTCACAGGTCCTCTGTTAATGCAGGCTCCACATCCAGGCCTTGGAAGCGGTTCCGTTTTCATCCGCTAGTTAGGAAGCTACCATACGCCTGCCCGCTGCTCAGCGACCCAGCGCGCTCCTTTCCTAACCACGCCCTATACTTGCCCGCCCCACCCTGGCCACGCCCCCACGATGCCCAGGCCCCTAGCCTGGCCACGCCCCTCCTGCGCCGCGCCGCGCCGGCGCGCCGGCCACTCGAATAGCCTGGTGGGCGGATCTTGCGTAGCCTCCCGGACACCGGCGCGCACCGACCCTCTTCCCTGGCTACCGAGCTAGTCTGCGGACACGCACTTCCTGCGAGGCCTCACTGCGCACCTTGGAGGAGCCCAGCCGAACCGAGCCGAGCTTTGCCTTCCAAGCCGTTCGCCATGGTAGACGAGCTGGTGCTGCTGCTGCGCGCTCTCCTGGTGCGGCACCGCGTCCTGAGCATCGAGAACGGCCGGCTCATGGAACAGCTGCGGCTGCTGGTGTGTGAGAGAGCCAGCCTGCTGCGCCAGGTACGTCCGCCGAACTGCCCGGTGCCTTTCCCCGAAACATTTAACGGTGAAAGCGCCCGGCTCCCCGAGTTTGTCGTGCAGACGGCGTCTTACATGCTAGTGAATGAGAACCGATTCTGCAACGACGCCATGAAGGTGGCATTCCTAATCAGCCTCCTCACTGGGGACGCCCAGGAGTGGGTGTTGTCCTACCTCGAGACGGATAGCCCCATCCTTCTTGATTACCGGGCCTTCCTTGATGAGATGAAACGGTGCTTTGGCTGGGAGGAAAGTGATGACGACGACGACGACGACGACGATGACTACTACGACGACGGCGACGACGGCGACTACGGCGAAGACGGCGACTACGGCGACGACGGCGACTACGGCGACGACGGCGAATACAGCGACTACGAAGTGATTGAATACTAGGCCCAAGCCCCTGTGGCCTACAGGGGAGGGCCCGGCACATTGCCACCCCCTCCTCCCCACCCCTTGCTTCCCACCTAACTTGGAGCTGCTGCTCTCCCCTTCGCCCTCTGGGTCCCTTCCCTACCCCTGCCCTTCTATTCTCTCTCTCATCTTCCCCGTAGTGCTTGTCTTTGTTCCAGGATTAGGGCTCCAGTTACCTGATGCTGAGGCAGGGCCTTGCTTGGAAGTGTTTGGAAGCCTTCAGAAGCGTCATTCACTTTGCCAACTCCAGGACCCTTCGCTTGCTAATCTGAACTGTGTCTTGAGCCCCAGCTGTTGGCTAGGTCCCTGTTACAAACTGGTGAGACCACTCACAGCCCTGCTGCTACCATCTGCCTGAATGTCAGGCCTACATTTTACCTGGAGACGTAATCTGCTGCTTGGCCACTATTCACCACTCCCACTGATAGACCACTCCTGTTGGCAATAAGAACGAACTTGGAAGATGCTCCAGCTAGCTGCACCTCTTCAGACATTGATTTGGACAGCTCACCGACCCCTGAAGGGGTCAGTCTTTCATCCTGGTTAGTTTTTTGTGTACTCCCAGTGTTCTCCCTACCCCACCAGATTGCTGCAGGAGCCTGGTGTGCCTGGTAGCCAAATTGTTGACATTTCGTTTCTCCTATGTACCAGTTTTACACAGCTGTCACTTTTCTTTCAAAATTGCAGCAGTTCCACAAATGTGTGCATTTGGATAAGTAATATACAGCCTAGCCCCTCAGTACTACCTGGAGAAAGCATTGGCATTCTGTTCAATAAATATCAAGCACTACAAAAAAATAAATTATTGTCTTTTGATGGTTAAGTGCTGTCATTGGTCTCTATCACTCTCACTCTGATTCCCATCATTCCCATTGATATCAGGGAACCTGTCTGTTTCAGTATTCCTTATTGTCATCTCTAGGGTACAGAGGACAGTCACCTCAGGGCTTTATAAGGATTCTGGTGCTCTCCTCTCCAGAGCATTTCTTAAAGCCCTGAAAAGGAGGTGCCCTCTGGGGCCTCCAGGTTAGCATGGGTAAGGGGTTGCTGAGCACATGACCCATGATACCAAGCTGGGACACTTTTGAGAATGGAATGGGGCACTATTTATAATTAAACTGAGACAACAGTCATAAACTTCACCACATATATAATGTTCCTGTTTCCCTGAGCTTTTGGATTCCTTAACGCTGTGCCAGTGAGGTTCTGCCCCTTAATCCTTTTTGCCTGCAAGCAGCTTTTGAGTTCAGACTCCAGTTAACCGACATAGTACATTGTTTCAATGCTACTTGCAGGTGCTTGAGGTAACAAATCCTGGTTCCTGAGTAAGTGCACCTATAAAGGTATAGCCTGATCTTAACATTTTATCCCCCTTGGGCAGATGTTTTCACCGGTACATGTACCCCAGATTCCTACCTATGGAAATTAGCAAGATGTTTGGCTATCTCCTAAATCAGACCTTGTACTGCTATCTGGTCAATGCTGAGATCTTTTTGGGCATGGAGGGCTCAGAGGCAGTGAAAAGGTGGGGATGGGTGCTGAGAAGAATCTGTTTAGCTTTGTGGGTCCATTGCCCAAGTTAAGTCATTGAAATGTTTAATGCAGAAAAGCTTGGTTGGGTTATTTATGGAGACTGCTTCTGGCAGCCTGGGAGGTTCAGGAGAGTTTGAGGGTTTCAGAGTTCTCATTTATGTCTGCCCAAATGTCCTTATTGTATCACATGTGGAGCCAGCCTGACCCTAAAACTTTAATTTAGAGAATACATTTCCTTACTGTTTAAAGCCTTTTGAGGAAGGATAATATTTTATTTGTACTGGTACACCTTACAGTGTGAATTAAATGAGATACTGGTCATCATATTAATCATCTTTCAAATGTGGATTAAATGAGACCATACCCACGAGGCATTTAGAACTGTCCCTGTTGCATGGTAAGCACTCAGTGAACGTGGGCAGTTACTCCGAGACCTAGGAACCAAAGTCTTAGAAGGCAGATTTGTGGCTCTGAGCTTGGCTTTAATAGGAATATGTCAAGGACAGGGAGAAGCATAGTAGGTTCATGGAGAGTGGAAATGAGAGCACGACAAGACCCCGTTTACTCTGTGGAGTTTGACATAAAGCCAGAAACAAATGCATTTTACCTGTTAAACAGGCAAGATTTAGGACAGGGGTTATTTCCCGTACCTTTTTCGGTTGTTTCTGGAGGGTAGTGACAGGATGGGTATGACATAACAAAGAAGACTGAGGCCTGAGTGGAAAGGAGATCTGGAGCTCTTTAGGGAGCTGCTCCCTCCAAGTGTGAGTCATGGTGACTCCAGGTTATTTAGGATTTATTTATCATTTTTTCCAGTCTCCTTGGAAAACATACAAAGACCCTTGAAAGAGTGAGAAATTGTGTTTGAGACATAGTATGTATGTATAAGCCCAGATAGTCACAGTTTCTTCCTAAGTACAAAGGCCGTAAACTGGGGACGGATGTGAAAAAGTAGTGGGCAACAGCTAATAGGCAGGTAAAAAACTCAGGAGACCAAAAATATGTAACTTACTACAGACTGATCATGTCCCAGTTATGCTAAGAGGAGCCAAGATACGTTGTTGAATAAAATGTGATCTTTGCCTTCATAGTGTTTCCAGTCTGTTGCTTTTAGGGTGCCTTGGGCCAGAACTGCAATGATAACTAGTTACAGGGAAAGACCAGTAAAAGAATCTGGACTATGATTAGATCTGGGAGTGAGTGACCTCTCTGGAGTCTAAGTTGAGGACATATGAGTAGATGCTCTACTGGGGGTGGAGGGAGAGGGAAGGGTTTTCTGGTCAGGGAGGATGCCATGCAAAGGCAACATCTGAGTCACATCTGGGAGAACTTGGTCAAGGGGCTTTGGTGATCTGAAATGTATATTTCCTGAGTATCTATGCATGTGCACATGAGCTTGCTGTGGACTATGTATGTGTTAGGTGGCATCCTTCATAATTCTTGGAAGAACAGGTTATACTCTGAGCTGCAGAGAAAATATGAGACTCTGGTCACCTTGGGGGCAGATTCTGCAATACAGTGCAGATAATGACAAAGGCCGTACCACTCAGAAAGGAATTCGTGATAATAGCATGGGACATTGCAAAAGAGAAGAAAGAAGTAAATAAGCATACCTAAAGTTAAAAGTATCACTTAAAAATAAGTAGAAATGCTGAAATAAATATGAACTTCAGACTCCTGAATTCTCATCTTGGGCATAATAGACTTGAAATGGTCACTGACATTATGCTATCAATTAAATGAAATTAATCATATTAAAGGTCATAATCATATTATGTCTAGCAATATATCTTTGGAATTTTCATTTGATAGCCAAGCACTGCCGCCCATTCTGTGTTGCTGTCTTTTGCAGAATGGTATATAGGGAGAGATACATTATGCACATTATATACTTAATTATTTTATGCTTTTAAAACATGGGGAAAACTTCAGTCATTTGAAGGTAGGCAGACTAAAGGTAAGTCTTGTTGAAATTAGCAGAATATTTTCATTTAAAAATGTGCTTTAAAATGTGTTTCTATGTTCTTAAAGCAATTAAAAGAAAGCTAATAAAGTGATGTCAATTCAAGTTCCTGAGAATGTTTTCTTCAATGGTTATTGTGGGATAATTGTGTGAAGAATGCATATTGGTTGCTTTGAAATATGGATTTTGCTAAACTAGTGTTAAAATCATCTGGTAACAGTTTTCACTACAGAGTAGGTCAAGTATATTCCCTACAGTCTTAACCCACTTAGTTCTAAAGGTAGAAACAGTGGACAATTACCTGTTTGGTGTCCTTTGACAGTCCCTACCTCCCTTAATGAAAATCTAATCACCTACCTTGCATTTTTTCTGAACTGCCTGTTAGAATTTGTTGGGTTCTCTTCAAATGTTCTGCTGTCCAGATAATTTTTTTCACCCTGGGATAGGTAATAGCTTGCTTGAAGGAATTATGAACAGAAAAGCAAGACTTGTTAATGAAGCAGATGCGCTCCCCTGGATTATTTGGGAGGAGGGCGTGAGAGGTGTTGCAAAGAATGTACAGTATTCAGTTATATAAACATTTCTGTTCCTCCTCTACTCCCCTCATATCTGATTTATGGTAGCACATTTATTTTTCTTATTTTTCTATATGAAACAGTCCCATATCTCCTCTCCTCTCCCTGAATGACCAATGATTTCATTGGCAAGATTGCAATAATAAAATTCTTGTATTTTTGCCAAAGTCCCTATGTAGTCAGTTTAATTGAATTGACTGGTCAGCTCAGAATTATCCAGTCAGCTTAAGAGGCAAAGCTGTGGCATGTGCTGTTTATATGCATCTTTTATTAATGCTTTAGTTTTAAAACAAGTGATATTAGTAAAAGAAAGCAAAGAGAGTTATATTTCAGTGGTGATGGAAGTGATATTCCTAATTTTTCTGTTTTCTGGACATTTCTAAATTATTCCAATGCTATTTATGACTTTTAGAAACTGTTCATTTGAATGTATGCAATAAAATTTTTAACATATAAAAGGTAGAGAGAATAGTACAATGAACCCCCATAGATTCATCTCCTGGATTAAAAAATTATCAGCATTTTTGCTTCATTTAACCCCTTACTGTCTTATAATTTTTATGGAATATTTTAAAATAAATTACAGATGTAACATTAATTCACTCTTCAGTACTTCATGTTTCTCTAACAGATAAGATCTCAAAAAATAATCCATATTGTTATCCCACAAACCTACTAAAATTATCGACACCTCCTTAATATTTAATACGCAATCCATTTTCAAATGTCTCCAGTGTCTTCAAAATGTCTTTTTAAATGTTTACTTGAATTAGTTTCCTAAGGATGTCAACACACTGCATATGGTATATATATATCTTAACTTTTTAATTGATAACAGTTCCTCCCATCTTTTTTCCCCTAAAATCTTTTTGTTGAGAAACTGGCCATTTGCCTCTTCAATTGCCTATATTCTGGATCGATTTTATTGTTTTCATGTCCTTGCCCAATTTTCTTTTGGGTTGTTAATATATATTTACCAATTTTGGGAAGCTCTTTATTTATTAAGGATCAGTGGTATATGTTGTAGATATTTATGCCCAGTTTGCCATTTGTCTTTTTAATTTCTTTATGATGTTTCTGGCTGTTGAGTATATGTTTAGTTTAGTATATTTCCATTTTCCCATACTCTCCTACCATCTCTACACTCCCTAATTTAATTGCATATATTATTTCTCTTAGTGTTTATAACTTTAAATAGTATACTACCTCTATTATTTTTCAGATATGAATGATATATTTTGGCTTTCAGCCATGAAAGATGAAGAACTCAACCTATACACTAATCCTCTTTTCCTATCAACTTTGCAAGTGATACCGTTTCTATGTTAACATTGCTAACATTTACATGTTTTCCAGAGACCATAATCTTTGCATTTTTGATATATCAGATAAATGGATTAAATATTTACTATTATTCCAATTTCTATAATTTATATATTCATATTAGCTAGCTTTATTCTTTTTTGTTATTTCTAGTTGTTTCTTAATAAACAAACAAACAGAAATCCTGGGGATTATATAATCTGAATTTTTTGAAGGTGAATGAGATTTTCGTTATGCATAAAGTTTGTGGGTCCTACTTTCTTTGCTTTCATTTCTCTCACTTCTTTTAGCATTGAACATTATTTTGTAGATGTCTGAGATAACTCTAATATTTCCCACTCATAATTTGATCGTCTTACTTAATTCCCAGAGAATTGTTCTTTATGTTTCATTCAGCTATATCTCAGTGTTATTCACCCTTAGTCATTTATTCTGAAACCTAGTATTACAATTTAATATGAGATTCAAAGTTTGTTTCATTTATGCAAACCTTCCTTAATTATCTTAAGTGTATGTAATTTATGCTAGTGTATATTTATGTTGACTCTCCTTTAACTGCCCTCCATATTTTAAATTTTCCCAGACTTTTGAAATGTTGTCTTCATTTCTGTTTCATTCTGCTTACTTTTCTCGATTTTGTTCTCTATGTCTTTTTCAATGTTTAAAGCATTGTATGTCATTCTTTGTGTTGCTTCCAGTTTGGTTTTCATTTCTGTTCTGGTTTTATTTTTCTTTCACTTTGCTGAGTGTTTCCAAATAAGAGTGTTTCCAGTTCATGTTTAATTTCTATTGAATTCTGCACATTCCTGAATTTCCTATCTTCGATTTGTTGTTGTTTAGCTGGTGATTTCCTTCATACTGAAAAAAAAAAATTGATTGTGATAGGATAGGTCACATCTGTTTCTTGGAAGTATTTTTCTGGGGAGTGTTATTTGCTGTTTTTTGTTTATTTCCCTGTCCTTCTTTTCCTCTGGGGCAGTGTTCCTAAATCTTTTTAGGATTTTATCTACTTTCCAGTAATGCTACTCTTCCACAGTAGGGATAATTATAAGGCAACCTCTTTTAGTACAGTCTCAACAGCATTTCCTCTGGCAGAAAGAACTCAATATTGGTGGCTTGTACATTGCATATTTCTCATTTACCACGGATGAGACAGGCCTGACAACAATCTTCTCCCCCCGCCCCGTTTTTTTAACATTTCACTGAGTCTTTCAGTAGCACTCTCCTGTTTTCATTGTACGTGTTGAACCCAGATGATTTCTGACATTATTTTCAGAGACAATATTCTGTAATTTCTATTATTTCCCCTACTGCTCAGTAGTTTTTGGTTTCTAAATCACCTGAAATAGTGTATGTTCCTGGAATGTGTCCAGTTAACTTTTGGATAGGATTGAATAAGACTCAACTCTGGGGGTGGAAAAACCTGAAAATTAATAACAAAATATTAATGACTTAGAGTACTTTTTCACTACAGCCAGTATGTGTATTTGCTCATGTGTGTGTTTCATAAACTAGTTCAGGCCAGATGCAGTGTCTCATACCTGTAATCCCAACACTTTGGGAGCCTGAGGCAGAAGGATCATTGAGGCCATGAGTTCAAGACCAGCCTGGACAACGTAGCAAGATCTCATTTCTACAAAAAAAAAAAAAAAAAAAAGAATGAAAACATTAGTTGAGCGTAGTGATGCACAACTGTAGTCCCAACTACTTGAGAAGCTTAGATGAAATATTGCCTGAGCCCAGCCTGCCATGAGCTATGATGCCACTGCACTCCAGCCTGAGTAACAAAGTGAGACCCTGACTCAAACAAACAAATAAATAACAGAAAAGAAAAACTAAGTTCAATAATTTTCTACCAGTTTTTAAAACAACTTTTTATTATTCTGAGAGCTAGAAGAAAAATGGACATGTTTTAGTCATCTGTGGAGAAAAGGCGTTACATATGTAGGAGACTTGATCAGTATTTATATGGAATAGATAAATAAATCTGTGATTTGATAAAAAGTAGAAGGGGTGAAATTATCATCAGAAAATGGACCTTAGAAGAGATATACACACATATATGGAAAGATTGGTTTGCTGTGAACTGAGAATGGATTGTTCCATTCTTTGTATTGCTGCCATAAGAATGGTTTGGTCATCAGAAAGACTGATCCCTGTCTTGACTTTGCCGTAGACTCAATGTAGAAGCCCTGGATAGCTAACCTGATTTCTCTACACTTATATCAAGGAAATAATTATATTTCAGGACTAATATAAGAAAAATGTCTGTCTGATATCTGTCTGGTAGTCAATAAATATTAGCTCCGTTCTTCCTTTTGTCAATGGATATTATTTAGCATAATAAGAATGTAGGATTGACTATGATGATAGACTTGAGTGTCATGGTAGAAAGACATTAACATTGGAGATTTGGAATGCCATAGGAAAAAATGTGGTCAACAAATTAAAATAAATATGCCAGAGAGAAATATACAAGAATGGATATTTAGTATTAATTAACATATGAAGAACATTTGACACTTATAAGGCACTTTCACATTCATTTTCCTAGTAGATAAGAATTGACAAAAAGGTATTTTTATTCATATTTTACAAATTGTGATATTGAGACCCAGTGATGCTCAAGGGCTTGTCCATGATAGAAAATATCAGAATCTGACCAGAATTTCCCACTACAAATCTAGTGCTCATTTTACAATTTCATGTTGCCTTTTAAAATACTGCCTTGTACAAGTTGCTTATCTTCTTTTTTTTAATCAAATATTTTTTATTTTAATATTGTGGGGTACATGGTTAGGTATACAAATATGCTTCATTCAGGCACCCTTGTTGATAAGGGGTGTCTTTTGGGTCCTCATTTCCTCATTTGTATTCTGAAATATTTTCATTAGCAAACAACTTTAGATCATTCTTTCATTTATCAGTAGTGGATCCTTTATAATGAGTTGTCTGATGCTCCTTCTGCATTTATTGAGATGGTCATGTTTATCTTTTTAAAAATTCTATTAATATGGGGTTATTACACTGACTGATTTTTAATGTTGACTCAATCATTCTTTTCTATAAAAAATCGCACTTATTTGTGTTGTAGTGCTGTATAATACTTTTTATATATTTCTAACTTTTACTTGCTAGTATTTTGTTGTTGAGAAATTTTGTCTATATTCATAAGGAATAATGGTATGTATTTTTTCCCACGATATCTTTGTCTGGTTTTTGTATATGGGTAAAACTGCACTATTTGAATGAGTTGAGAAGTTTTCTATAAACATTAATTTACACCTTCTTTTTTCACTTAGCTGTAAATTTAGATGTAACTATGTCAATCCATAGATGCCCTCCACATTTTTGTGCAGCTATATGATTAATCATTTAGATTTTTCATAGTTATTAAAAATTATCCTACGTATGGGAAATACTTTGTTATTCATTACTTTCCCCACATACAGGTTATAAAAGAAATATGCTCAATGTTTTCTTTTAGTATTCTGTGGTTTCAGTTTTTAAACATTTGCATTTCTGTTCTGTTTGAAGTTTACGTCAGTGTATGATAAAGAGTAAGGGTTTAATTTAGTTGTTTTCCAAAGACTATTGAGGTGTCCCATGCCATTTGTTAAATTTTTCATACTTTTCTCAGCAATGTGATTTGATTATTATGTACTAAATTACCATACGTCCTTCTTTTTATTTGTAGATTTCCTATTTATTTAATTTACTCTGTAAGCCTTTTTCATCTGTCATTACCACACAACATATAGAAACTTTAGAGTATCTTTTAATAACTGGTAGCATTAGTTTTCATTTTATTGATATTCTTCCTCAACATTCTTGCAGGATAATTTTCTATAACAATTTTAGAATCCAGGCTGGGCGTGGTGGCTCCTGCCTGTAATCCCAGCACTTTGGAGGCCGAGGTGAGAGTATTGCTTGAGTGCAGGGGTTCGAGACTAGCCTGGGCAACTTGATGAGAACTCGTCTTTACAATAAATCAAGAAAAAATTTGCCAGGTGTAGTGGCACATGCCTGTGGTTCCAGCTACTTGGAAGGCTGAGGCAGAAGGATCACCATGAGCATGCCACTGCACTCCAGCCTGGGCAACACAGTGAAACTCCGACTCAAAAAAGAAAAAAAAAAAAAAGGAATCAGCATGTCTGGCCACAGGAAAAGAAATCATATTTGTTGAGCTAGCACTAAATTTGTATGTTAATTGAGAAGAATTGACTTTTTTTGTGAAGTTGAGTTATCCTAAATAAAAGGAATACCTTTTTAATTGTTCAAGCTTACTTTTGAGCCCTTTAGAAATATTGTAATGAAGTTCTAATATAGGTTTGAATACCATATTTATAAGTGACTTCTGTTTTCTGTATTTGTTCATATGACATTGTTTTGTATGAAAATATATTGTACTAAAAACTTAATACTTTTAATTTCTGTATTTATCTTATTTGTTTTTTCTGGTATATTATCACAATAAATGCAAAAACATCTTTCTTTTCCTTTTTAACAAGCCCTTTTGCGAGGGCTGACTTTCTTTTTTTTTTAACTCTTTTTTAAAAGAATAAAGATGTGGCGTACAATTCAGGGTTAGGTATACAAACGTTGATTATGCAGGTACCTTTGTTGATGAGGTATGTCCCTCCCTCCCCTGGCAGTTTCCCTCAACTGCCAATCCCTTTCTTATAGCACTATGATAATTGTTCAAGGTCCGCTTATGAGTGAGAACATATGGTACTCTGTTCTTTGTTTCTGTGATAGTTCACTGTGTATGATGGACTCTATAGATCGCAGCTACGAACCTGCTCTGCAACCTAGGAAACCGGACCCAGAAGCAGGTCATCTACGAATGGTTTTGCACTAGGTTCCTCACTAACATGGGACGTGTGAGGGGCGACCGGGCAGCGGCCTTTCCAGCCATTGTCCGTGTCCGGGACAAGGGGGTCTCCTCACCGACCTCGGTCCCGACAGGCAGCGGGGGCGCCTCCCCACGGGACAGGGCGTCCCGCCAGCAGAGACGGCGGGGGGCAGGGTAGCCGAGGCCATCAGAGGCCAGGCGAGGCCCCGCGGCGCTGCGCCCCCCACCACCTGCGGCGTCGCTGTATGTTCTGCCTGGACGGGATTTTGACTTAAAGGCGTGCCGTAATAATCCCACAGATGTACATCTTTCTTTTCTAATTCTCATGCCAAAACATTGTTTTCTCTTGTGAATTGTAGTGAATGTAGAGGGAATCCTTCCCTCGTTCCTCTTGTAATTGACAATACTTCTTTCTTTTTTTTTTTTTTTGAGTCGGAGTCTCACACTGTCGCCCAGACTGGAGTGCAGCGGCCGCTCCCGGTCACCGCAGCCTCGACCCGCTGGGCTCCGGCGATCCCTCCGCCTCAGCCTTCCAAGTAGCCGGAACTACAGGCGCGCGCTACCACGCCCGGCTCATTTTTGACTTACTGTAGAGATGAGGTCTCACTGCCCAGGCGGGTCTCGAACCCGCAGGCTCAGGCAATCCACTCACCTCAGCCTCCCAAAGGCGCGGGATTACAGGCTGAGCCACCGAGCCCGGCTGACAATACTTCTAACGTATCCCACCATGAATATATAAACACATAGTTATATTTGTGTATTGTGTGTATATTATATCATGTTATATTATGGTATTAAACTTTGTACTGCCTGTTTTCAAGACCTGTGGAGAAAAACTTATGTTTTTTTTTCTTAGATTTATTTAAATGGAAGATAAATTTGCTAATAGTATATCATCCCTGCGTTTCTGGAATAAATCCCACTTGGTCATAATGTTTCTCTTCCTTTTTGTTTTTAATGTGCAATTAGACACTGTTTGCTAATATAATTTGAAAAATCTCAATTGATGTTTATGAGATTGGTCTGTAGTTTTTGTTTATACACTTTTTTTTTTTTTTTTTTTTGAGTTGGAGTCCCACTCTGTCGCCTGGACTGGAGGGCAACCACCGCAGCCTCGACCTGCTGGGCTCCGGCGATCCTTCCGCCTCAGCCTTCCAAGTAGCCGGAACTACAGGCACGCGCTACCACACCCGGCTCATTTTTGATTTATTGTAGAGATGAGGTCTCGCCAAGTTGCCCAGGCGGGTCTCGAACCTGCGGCTCAGGCAATCCACTCACCTCAGCCTCCCAAAGACGCGGGATTACAGGCTGAGCCACCGACCCCGGCTTGTTTATACACTTTTATTTGGTTTATGTATCGATATTATATTTCCTTCATTAACAAAATTAACTTTTTTTTTGAGTTGGAGTCTCTGTCTGTCGCCCAGACTGGAGTTCAGCGGCACGCTCCCGGCCACTGCAGCCTCAACCTGCTGGTGGGCTCTGGCGATCCTTCCGCCTCAGCATTCCAAGTAGCCGGAACTACAGGCACGCGCTACCATGCCCAGCTATAAAATTAACTTTTTGTACTGTGTTCTGGAACAACTTAAGTGACAGGGGGTTTAAGAGATATCCTGTTTTATTTTAAAGTATATATGAAATAAATAGTCACTGCAAGATTTTTGAAAGTATGTTGTTTAATAGTTTCATAAATATTTTACTATAATTTTAGTAATAGTTAATATTTGATAACAGTTAATAATTAACAAAATGTTAAAAATAATCTTATATTATATTATCTGATCTTTATTTTCATACCTATTATTACACCCATTTTATGGATAAGAAAACCAGAGGTCAGAAGAATTAAGGGGCTTGCCCAAGCCACACACTTAGCAAGCAGTGAGATACAAATACAGTCCTAGATTGCCTGTATTCAAATATTCTGTTTTTTTCCATACTGCTTCTACAAAATATGTTTCACTGCCTTTACGTCAACATTTGGCTAAGCATCTTAGGTCATAAATCAGCCTATTTAATTGGAAAAACAGTGCTGGTTTTGTATCTATTTTTTGACATAGTGTGGCACTACTAGTTCTCACTGCAAGCAGTATCATTGGGGATAAGAAGGCAGGAATACCTGTGTCCATTTGGATGTAGGCTCTCTCCCACATTTTTACTCTCCCTCTTTCTCTCTAACACACACACACACTCTCACACACACATATGTACATGTCCTTTAGAGGACATCGTGGAAGAAGATAACTTTGAACCATAGATTGACATAGACTTTTGGCATACAGAGTTGTTATGATTTAGGAAAATGTTTTTATTTATAGCAGGTCCTCAGTTTACTTATATGACTAACAAAGAAATCAAATTGATTCTATGGTACTATCCATTTTGAAGACAGGCTTATTAAAAACAAAAAACAAAGCAAAACAAAAGGAATTGCAAGTATCTATAAAGATAGATTCAATATGATACCAGATACTTTCCATAATGTATGGAAATTAAAAAAAAAGGTGTAGTGCATAAGCTCTTGCACCTTAAACATCACTACTTATATTAAAGTAACTAGAGATGAGAGACTATAAGAGTAAAATATTATAGTGCACAGTAATGCAATCAGTAATTTTAATAGTATGTCAATGTAAAAGTAAGCACATTTTGATTATAGGAAGTATTTCAATTTCAATGTGCATATATTAAGGTGTCATTTTTTTTCTCTAATAAAATTATCTTCAGATAAATTTGTACAAAGAGTTCTAGCAAGTTGGGATGTGTGTAATTCATCTAATTCCAGAAGTATCTGGAATGATTTGCAAAGTCCAAACTCCTTGCCATGGCTGTGTGCAATGTGTCCCCTCTCTTCTTCATTCCTTTGAATTAATCTTTCCCTTTTTATTCTTTACTCTTTTAGCTCCTGCTCAACTGACTTTTTTTAGTTGTAAAACTGTCAACATTTTCTATCCACATGCTGTTTCTCTACCTGGGATGATTTTCCCCACCTCTCTTTCCTTCACTCCAACATTCTTCAGCAAGGAGACTATATAGCCTACAGTCCGGGAATGTAGTCAGGACTATAGGTTACATAGCCTCCTTGCTGGTGGTTATGCCTTCTACATTAGCTTAAAAATAATTTTCCCAGGAAATCCTTATTTGGCCAAAGCCCTGTCACCAACCCTTCTCACTCCCAAACTATACCGGTTTACCCTGACATAAACTCTCAATGTGCTATACTTCTTCCTTGGATTGTTTGTTTAATTAGATTATTTATTTAATTAGTTTTGGGGGAGCTTCTTTTAGAATGTAAGATTTTTGTTTCGGAGCCCTTTCTTTTCTCATTCTCCATTATATCTCTAATACCTATAACAATACAGAGCACTTAGTAGGCACTAGTAAATATTTGTTTTATAAATTGGTGGATGAATGAGTGATTTTAAACAATCGTTGTGGAAAAGATTCTGGGGGCTGTCACTAAATTCAAGCATCATTACCATAATAAATACAACAGAAAAGTAGACTGGCATAAGTATGGAAAAAAAACAAGCATTTCTGTGAAAGAAAGACAATGCAGAGCTTTTTTTTTTCTTTTTTTTTGAAAGTGTTTGAGCACTTTATGAGCTATTATCATTTTCTTATTTAATTTATCAAAGAAAAGTAGCAAGTAAGGAGAGTTGAGAGTAGAAATCTTTCTCAGGTTTACCAATGATGTAAACAGCTTCTGCTTTTCATATCATTTTACTGTCAGTGATAACATTAAACTCTATTATACTATGCTGGAGATATAAGTGTGTTTGAAAAAAAAAATTATCATTGAAAACACTGAATCCATGTTGCCTCTCCAGGGAAATTAAGAAATAGCACTACTGATTTAAGTTTGAGGTTAAAGGACACTTTTAGAAAAAGAAAGATAATGTTTTTTTTAAATGTCAACACAAGGGCATGTCTATAAATGTCCAGTAGTTTGACTATCTTAAAGGCATTTTTTAATTGTACCTGTCTTATTTCCATGTCCTTGTTATTTTGTCTACACGTCCCTCTTCCCTTCACAGGTCAATCAATAATGGAACAGTTAAAATAGTTTCTGTAAATATATTCAGCCTATACTTTTAGGTCTAAAATTTCTAACAGTGCAATAAAAAGAATTCTGGATGTAATATTTCACTTCACAGTGAGTTTAGTATAGCTGCCTCTGGATGTTAGCCACCTTCATACATAGAAATGGGACAATAAAGAATAAAATATTATAAATGTTCTTGTTTTATAAGCATTGCATATTTAATAACTTTTTATTTTTTCTAAGACTTCTGCTTTCAGAACTGCATACGGAAAATATAAACATAATTGATAGTATCTTTTAAAATTTCAATTAAAATTGTGATAGTAATACTTATTAGATATCTAATATTTGCATGACATTCTGTTCTATGCCTGTTCAAATGTGGTCTGGTTCAAATGTTTACTTTCTCAGTGAAGCCTTCCCAGATCTTAGCCTCCTTTCCCTGAACACATATGTACACACATCAGACTTAATATTTCCCTTTCTTTATAGTCCTTTTGCACTTAAATTGAATTATTTCAGAAGACCCCAATCAATTGTACGGCAGTTGACACACTTTCAGGAGTCAGAGAGAAGAGAAAACAGAGTATCTGTTTAACGAGCTTTACTGTGCCTCTTCTCAAATAGCATCAGTAGCAGAGCCCTGTCTCTGAGAGATGCAGTTTCCTGGACATGTGGTCCTGAATCTAACATAACGCTGGACAATTTCCTGCCCTTTGTGGTCATCATTTCAGTGAATAATGTCTCAATACCCTTTTATATCAAGGCTTTTCTGGGTGGAACTGGAAAATGCCTGTAGAATGTAAACAAACTATTCAAAATCATTGAATGATAGGACATTGTCGATTATAATTTATGCTTAATACTTTAAAAATACCCGCAGGTGCACTTGAAAAGGCCACCAGTATTCCAAAACCCATTCTGGTACAATCCCTTGGGACACTAAGAACGTCTGGTTTTATTCTACAGGAAAGATTGTCTTGTAGAGATATCTCTGGAAAGCAGACATAGTATATTTTGCCTTGGTTTTTGCTGACATAATGGTTTGACTGCTGCTGCAGTATATTTTAAATTCCTGAGGGTAAATTATTCTCCTTTGCAAAGCATAACCATTTGAATAGAGGTCCAGCACCAATGCTGTCAGTGGCTCAGTGGTGACAAAGTTAACATCAAGGGTGAAAATATTTATGCTATTGTATCTGTTTATGGATCTTTGTGTATCTTAAGAGGTATATTAAGTCTTTTTGTACGGACTGAGATTGAGGTAGATAAGAACTGTTGGAAGTAATCGGGATTGCCCTCACAAACCTGCCTCCAAGTTGAGATTAGAATTTAGAACCCCCAGATTAATGCTTTTGTTAAGAAATATTGAGAAAGAGTAGTGTATTAGTTTCCAGGAAGGGCAGTAGTGTGCTGGAACCAGGGTGAACTTGATTAAGTAGATATGGTTATCAATTAATTTACTGAATATTTTAATGTTAGGTATCACTAATGTGGCCTCATGGAACACATGATAGCATATTCTTGGAAAATGTAGTTTCCTGTGGTTGCTGTAACAAATTACCACAAACTGTGTGACTTCAAACAGCAGAAGGGAGTTATCTCACATCCTTTGTGTCCAGAAGTACAAAATCAAGGTCTCTTCAGGGTTGCCATTCTCTGGAGGTTACGGGAGAGTTTTTTGTGTTTCTTTTTTTTTTCCCAGTTTCTGGTGGTTTGTGGCTGCCTTACTCCAATCTCTGCCCCCGTGGTCACACTGTCTCCTCTTCCATCAAATCTCCCTCATCCTCACTCTTATAAAGACACTTGTCACTGGATTAGGATTTACCTGAATAATCCAAGATGATCTCCTCAATCTCAGGATCCATAACTTAATTATATCTGCAAATACCATTTTTCCAAATAAAGTAATATTTACCAATTCTAGAAATTTTGATGTAGGCATGTATTTAAGGTGCTACAATTCATTCCACTAGGCAAAATAAAACCTAAACAAGACTGCATTTAAAACCTCCACCCTTCATTTCTGACCAGCTGGGATCTGAATCACACCACCACTATTTTGACTTAGTACCATTAGGACCAATCTCAGCTTGCCCTTTTATCCTTCATGTGTCATTCTCAGATATCCCAGGTTTTCTTACCTGTATAGTTGCCTTGTACATCTTTGTTTTAATTTTATCTCACAACCCTTGAAAACCTTCTACTTTGTTCTCAGGAAATCAGAGCCAATATTCAATAAAATCCAATTTATCCATCTTCTAATTTTTAACTGAAATATCGTTCTACACTAATCTGTGGATCCTACTGTAGGTTTTCTAAATGGTGATTTTTTTCTGCCACACCCAAACTCAAATTAATCAAGGAGTTAACATGGGTGTTCTTGTTCCTTCTTGCTAATGGCAAACTATTCTTTTCTTCTCCTCCAAGCTTGAAAACTTATGTCATTATATATTATATCTTGCTACTTCTTGTGATGGCGAATTTTATGTTTTAACTTGACTGGGGTGCTGGGTGCCCAAATATTTGGTCAAATATTTTTTCTATGTGTTTATATTAGGGTGTTTTTGAATGAGTTTAAAATTTGAATCAGCAGACTGAGCAAAGCAGATTGCCCTGCCTAATGTGGATGGGAATAATCTAATTAATTGAAAATCTGAATAAAACAAAAAAGCTGATTTTCTTCTGAATGAGCAGGATTTATTGCCTGCCTTCTTTCAAGTTGGGGCATTTTTTAATCTGCCTTTGGACTCATACTGAAACATCAGCTCTTCCTGGGTCTTAAGCCTGCCGGCCTTCAGATAGGGGCAATACTATTGGTTCTTTTGGTTCTCCGGCCTTCAGACACTAACTGGAACTACACTCTCAACTATCTTGGGTCTTCATCTTACTGACTATAGATTTTGAATCTTGTTAGCCTCCAAAATCATGTTAACCAATTTTTTTAATCTCTCTCTCTCTCTCTCTCTCTCTCTCTATCTCTCTCTCTCTCTCTCTCCACACATGGGCACGTGCGTGCGCGCGTGCACACACACACACACACACACACACACACACACACACACACACACACACACACAGACACATCCTATTAACTTTGTTTCTCCAGAAAACTCTGACTAAAAAAAAAAACCCTTATTACTTCTAATGACTTCGGTTTACTCCCATTCAGTCATTGTAAATGTTTGTGGCATACTATTGCTCTTACAAATATTATTCATGTTTCAATTATTGGTGATATCAATATCCTCCTAATACCCTAGCCTTTCAATTCAGTGACCTGTTTTTTGGCATTATTCTCCTCATCAACTCTGCCACTTGTTCCTATGGCCATAACATATCTTGTCATTTTCAATAACTGTAGCCCCTCCAAAATCTCAGCATTAAGCATCCCATTTGACCATCAGCTCACTTTCTTTGGTACCCTGATAACAAAATTATTTTGCTCTATGGAGACCTCCAATCTCGTAATGCTACTAACTTCTCTCTGTTGCTTCTTTTCCCCTCCACTACCCAAACATATTCTCATTTTCCTTCACATTGGACTTAGAGTCTTTGGTTCATCATTAAAATCACTCTACATTATCTTTAACTTTCTTGTCTCTCTTTTGTTGATCACATATGTTTGGCAAATCCTAAGCCTGGTAAAATTGAGCATGGTTGGAGAAAATCATACAATTATTTTAACTGGCCTCATTTTAATTGGAGATCACTAGCCTCAAGTGAGTCTTTAATGTTGCCTGATAATTTTGTTATAGTTGCCAATTTCATTAACACTCTCAATTACTACTCCATGCCTTTTCCTTTCCAAAACTCAAACATCCACTCACTCTACCTTGCCTCTGAGGTACATGAGAAAATAAAGCAATCAAAAGGGATTTTCCCCAAGTCACCATCACCATGTCTTTTCACCAACTAGCTTCTATGCCCATGTACTCAACATTCTTTTCTATTACTATGTATGAACTGTTCATACTCCTATCTAAAACCACCACGCTTAACCTCGTCCCTGCTTACAAACTTCAGGATAGTGCTCTTACAATTTTTTTCTTCTTATCCCATATCATTTGTTTTTTTCCTTTCTGTTGGATCTTTCTCATAAGGACAATCTTCCAATATTTCTCTTGTCCCAATAAAACAAAGCAAAACAATATAGCTCTCTTGAGTTAAATTCCTTCTCTGGCTGCTGCCCCATTTCTCGTTCCTCTTTACAGCAAATGTCCTTGAAAGAGTGGACTACAGTTGCTGTCTTTGAGTCTTCTCCAGCTTGTTCTTAAGGGCTTTAAATTTTACCACTTCACCCACAATTATTTTACAAAAGTTATTGTTATGGGCTGAATGTTGCCCTTTCAAGATCACATGTTAAAGTCCTAACCTCCAGTACCTCAGAATGTAGATTTTGAATCTACTGTAATTGGAGATAGTCCCTTTAAAGGAGTGTTAAATTCAAATTAAGCCATTACGGTGGACCCTAATCCAATCTGATTGGTGTCCTTTTAAGAAGAAGAAATTTGGACACACAAAGGAATGTGGGTGCACAAACACAGAAGAAAGGACACAGTAAATCTGCCAACCGAGAAGAGAGACCACAAAAGAAGCCAAACTTACCAGTATCTTTATCTTACATTTCCAGCCTCCAGAACCACTAGCAAAATGTGATATTTGTTAAGGCAGCCCTAGTAAACTAATATAGTTGCCAATGACCTTTACTAAACCTAAGGACTCTTCTCAGTCTTCATGTAACTTTACATATCAACGGTATTAATAGAGTTAATAACTTCCCCCTTCTTTGTTTCAAGATACTACAATACCTTGATTTTCCTGGTACCTCACTGATTTTTCCACATTAGAATTTTTTGATGACTTCCTCCACTTCCCTAATTCTCAACGTTGTACTGCTCCAGGGATGAGTCTTTGGTCCCCTTGTACATTATTTGTCATCTCTGTTACCACTGTTCTGCAGAGACATGATTCTTTGTCTGGCTTATAGCAATATTTTCCTAATTTGACTCTCTGCTTCCATACTTGCTTGTCTACAGTTTGTTCTCCACACAGCAGCCACAGTGATCTTTTAAAATAATTGTGTTAATTTTCTACTCAAAAATCTCCAGTGATTCATCTCTCTACCAGGATAAAAGCATTCCCTCAAGGTTCTCATAATCTTGCTTCAACTTACTTCCTCACCTTCGCCTATGACTCTACTCTTTCCTCATTCATTTCCACTATATTGTCCTCTTTGCTTTTCCTTGAGTATGCCAGATATGCTTCTATCAGAAGATATTCACAGTTGCTTTGTTTTGCTTGGAATGAACTCTGCTCAGATAGCTTCATAACTCTCTCCTTGACCTCTTTCAGTACTCTACCCAGATATCACCTTCTCAGCTAAGTCTTCCCTGACCATCCTGTTTAAAATATGAATGCCCCTGGCAGCACTCATGACTCGCATTCCCTGCTTTTCTTTATAGCTTATCACCACCTGACATAACTTGTGCTTTGCTTACTGTGCCTACATATCACAAACACTGGAATGGAAACTTCATGAAGGCATGGTTTTTTTGACTGCTTTACTCACTATTATATGCCTAGCTTCTAAGACAGGACCTGACACATATTTGAAGCTAATAAGTATTTCTTAAAAGAATGAGTCACCAAATTATATTAATAACTAAAAATTTCATCATTTTCCTTTCAGTAGCACTGTGTGCAAGAGTAAGCTAATGAAAATAAAAGCTCTCAAGAGTATTTAGGATTCAAAGGAAGGGAATGTTGGGAACCATAGATAGAAGTCAAGTCTTATAATTGCTTACTTCTGACTGTTACCTTATTTGTGATTTTATTTCTGACTGTGTCTTAAAGTGTTTATATTTAAATTTCTGTTTTATAGTTTCCATCTTGTGTGTAAATTTTACGGTTTCTGGAGTTTACCTATAAAGGATACTGAACACTATAAGTGTGAAAATTGCACTGTCCAATGAGTGAGAAAATAAGAGGGGGGTGCTGGAGGTTAAAACATTAAAATATCATCTGTTGAAACAGGCATTCTACAACCTGCTTTTTACTAACTTGATTTTTCTGCATCCTGTGGAGTTCAAAAGCATTTTGTTTGAAATACACATAGTATTATTATAATTTTCTAGCTTCCAAATAAAATCTTCCCAAACATAATTGTTACTTAGGAAAGTCCATGAAACCTGCTGTGAAATATAAATTTGAATGCTTCTTTCTTACTTTTTGGCTAGACATTATATTACTAGTAAAACCAAAGTCTTAACTTTTTTTTTTTTCCAAGCTGTTTGCTTCATCCCTTTGTCTTATATGCTTTATGTGATTTAGTGTATTTTCTTCCTGTTGTATCAGTAAGGTCTCTTTCCTTTTCCAGCCTTCATGAGGACTCATCAAATCATTCTTTGACTCAGTACCTAGCATAGTGGTGACCAAATTGTAGGCCCATAATACATTTTTAATGAATATACAACTATTCATTTTAAAAAATTTAATCCCTTTTACTGTTTCTCAAAGAGTAATTTGAAAAAAAAAAAAAAACAAGAAACACCTGCATTAGTATCATGGAGATGCTTGTTTTTGTAAAAAAAAAAAAAATTCAGATTTCTATAGTCCATCCATGATTTATTAAATAGGGTGGAGTCACAGGGTTGTGAGGAATATTATTTTAAGTTGCTACTGTTTGTCACATTGTAATAGTGCTGCAATACACAACTGAGATCCTTCATGTACTGTGAAGAAGCTCACCATCCAATGAGGAACAGTAAATAGATAACAAACAAATAAATAATTACAGAATGTGGTTATGTTGTGAAATGATTAGACATGGTGCTCTGATCAACTATAATAGAATAAAAAGTACTTTAAGTTGGGTAGTCAGAAAAGGTTACTCTGGAGAGTGACATTTAAATTGTGACATGAAGGCATCTGAAGCCATATAACACTCTCATATTTAGAGCTTGGAAAGAGGACAAGGCGGATGATCCAGCAATGGAGATTTCTTAGAAGCTAACAGTGAGAGGAGGAAAACTAGACAGATATGGTATCTAGAAGTCAGAGAATCAGTGTTTCAAGAGAAGGAGAATTAGCAAGTGTTTCAAATACTGCTGATAGACAAAAAAGATAAGGAAAAATATTAACTGGATTTTACATTAGGAAAAGCTTTGTGAACGAAATAAAAGCAAGTTCACTATAGATAGTGAATATGAAAAGCACATTTAGAGGATGTAGAAGTAGAAGCAGAAGGCAAGGAATCGGACTCAACAGATGAAGACAACATGGCTTCAAATGCAGGGAGAATTGCATACTTAGTGTTGAAATAGTGTGGATATTTTCTGAAGGTTTCTATTATCTTAGAAGTTTGAAAAAGAAATAGAAGGCATGATTCAGTATTTCCAGAAAGTGGAAAAAATCAGTAAGGGAAATATAGTAGGGCTGCTGTCTCAACAGGATTTTTGCTGAGGTTTATAATCAGAAATATAAACTGATATTAGTAGAACTAGGGAAGTTATTTCCTCCAGCAATATTCAGCAGCTTCGCTGTAGGCAAAGAAAGCAAATAACTTAGTTCAATTGTGATGAAGCTGGAAACATAGAGTGGGAGGAAGACGTAATGCAAGGTGAGAAAGTTGCAATGGAGAGAAAAGACAACTCTTATGACAAGGAATGTTAGTGTGAATGGAAATAATTAAATGCAGCAGTAGCTGGATAAGGGCGTTGGGTCAATGGAGGATCAATACTTCTGTTTTGTAAGTTGTTTGGTAAGCTTAATGTAAGATCTGCTTCAGCTTGCTTAGTGGGAGTGATCTACTCAAGAAGGAGATGTTTAAAAGCAGTGTTTAAGCTTTTAAAGGAAGATGATGTCGAGATATTGGTCAAATTCAGGGATATACCAAGCATTGATATGATAGACCTGATGATGATGGCAGACCTCAAAGTTATCACCATTTTGGAGAGAATTGAGATGAGTATTCTCAGGAGTCATACAGAAGAGAAGGAAAATAATCCACAATTTCATCATTGGAATGTAATACAATGTAATATCTCATTCATCAAGATTTTTTTTCATTATATGCACATGAACAGAAATGAGAAAATAATATTATAGGTGTTTTAAAAAATATTCCTTTAACTCAGTGAGATGCTAACTCAATTAAAAGAAATCTAATATTAAATTTAATGACTGCATAGTAAATTATGGTATCAAATTAATTTAACCAATCTCCTCATGATTTAGTGATATACATATCAATTATTTTCTGTGGCACATACTGTTTGTTGTCTAATGAACAGACATTTCTCTTTGTCCATCTACTTTGCAAGCAGAGGGCACCTGTACCCTCTACCTTCATAACTGAGGTTCCAAAGCCAATATATTTGCACTCCCTAGCCTTTTTTGACATTTAGTCAGTTGAATAAATTATAACTAGAGATATATTAGGAAAAGTTTTCTGCATGACTTCTAGGAAAGATTTCTCTCCTTGATCTGTAGATAGAAGTATACAAAGAGAGATTTCTCACTACTTTGGATGCTGTTGTTCTGCCTTTGGATGAATTTCTGTAAGGATGTGATGTCTAAAACTGTGGCAGCCCTCTGTGACCACAAGGCAGTAGCCTGAAGAATAAAACCAACTCTGAGTTTCATAGAGCGAAAGGTTGGAGAGATCCTGATCCTTCTTTCATCCACTTTAGTGAACTTTGATCCACCTGCCTTCACAATCAATAAAACTATTTTATGAGATGATAAAACCTGATTTGTGAAGGTATTCTTTTGAGTTATTGGTATCACCACTAAAGCCATCCTTATTTGCTTTTAAAAATAATATTGTATTAAGTATTCTTCTGCATATGGGTTTGCAAGTTCATCTTTTATTTTTATTACTTAAGTCCGAAAGTTGGATTATAGGTCTAGGGATATGAGCACTGTAAATTTTGATGCAAATTTTCTAAGTGACCTTGACTCAGTTACATTCCCACCAATAGAGTATGATGATATCTATTTCATTACAGTTTTGCCAGTTGGTTATTATGAACTTGTAAACTATTTTCAAATATGTAAAACAGATAAGTTATTATGGATGCATTCTTAGTCTAGTGGTTAAAGAGTGATTTCTGGAGTCAGACTGCTTGGGCTCAAATATGGACCTTCTCACATGTTAGTCATTTGACCTTAAGCAATTCCTTAATCTCTCTTTGCCTTTTTTTAGTTTGCACTCCTCCAGTCATTCCCACGTATTACCTTTAACCAAGTATGCTTCTGTATGTAATATTGTGTAGGTGTGGGAAGAGTAGTTGATTGTTCTACCTGAGTATTGAAGCTAATTTTAGTGTGATCATCAATTTCAATGTATGTAAACCAGGATACTTCATCAAATTAAAGGAGGTCACACAGATGTGTGAGGGAGAAGCTCTGTTCTGATACTCCGACAACCTTGCATGTCTCCCTATAGGCCATGTAGGCAAATCCCAAGGATCAGGTCAAATGTGGATAAAATAGGATAAAACCTACTTCACAGGTTACCATGAGGATTAAATTGGCAACTAGTGCTCAATAGGTTAAAACGTGCTAACTATTGTCTATTATTTTGACTGAGATTTCTTGGATACTGGCAAGTTTGTACATCTTTATATTTATTTTCCATTATCATTTCTTTTGTAGAGAATTTTTGTTTTCATGATTTTTACCCAGTGCTGTCATGTTCTGTTCATCTTCTTATGGATGTTCAAAATCTTCACTTTAGTCACTCTATCTACAAAATAAAGAAGCTGTATCAGCTGGTCTTTAAAAGCATTTCTAGCTTGTAATTCATATTTCTAAGTGTATGAAGGCAGATCATGTTAGTGACAGGGCCCTGTACCTCAGTGAGTTTTTATAAAGAAGTTTGACACTGTAGTTTATGAAAGAGATATCTGCACTTACATATCTGTTTTTCTTGTTAGGCAACATTATAATTTTCTACATATTTAAGCCTAAGATGTTCAGGTTTCATTCCTAAGAAGAAATTGTTTTGTGAATATCATCTTGAATTAGTCTGGTCACCTCTTCAAGGCCATCATTTTTTGTCTTGAGATTCAGTCATTTGTCTTTGCAAAGGAGTGATATCAAATTATATACTTAAACTTGACAAAGGTAATTTTCTTTCTTGAATGTCCTGGGTAATTGATTTGCTGCCAGATTTTCTCCTTGTAATTAGTAATATCATTAGCAGAAGTAACCTGCATGAGTGAGATGAAAAACATGACACTAAAAGTAGAAATTATCTTTTTGCTTCAAGTTTAGGATATGACACATCGTTGGGCCAGTAATAGAAATTGCATGTTTATTGCTTCTTATTTCTGCAAGATTTCTCTATGGGATATATTTCGGTTATATCAAAACCTTCCTGGAATTTTAATTAAGACCTCAATCACCTGTATTCATTAACTAAGATCACTTACAGAGTTGTAGGAGAAGCATGGATTTGAATACTTAGGGATTCCTGGAGAAGATATGATCTCTGCCCTACTGGGGAAATTAGGACATGCTATCTACTGAAAGACACATTGAAGCTATAATGCTAGGATTGTAGTAAGTTTTCTGAGTCTCAGTTCTTTCAACTGACAAATGATGATAGTAATGCTGTCAAATAGGCATTATCATTATTTTTATTTTTTTATATTTGCATAGCTTAATCTATCAGGGTATTTTTCCTTTATTATGTTGTCTTTGTTTTATACATTGCAAGTCATGAGTAGTTGGATCAATAACTATTTATCTTTTTTCTAGTTTTTTATCATTTTGTTTTTTCGGCTTGTCTCTTTAACCTTCTCAGAATTTTTTTTTTTTTTTTTTTTTGACTTGGAGTCTCACTCTGTCGACCAGACTGGAGTGCAGTGGCTGCTCCCGGCCACCGCAGCCTCGACCTGCTGGGCTCCAGCGATCTTTCTGCCTCAGCCTTCCAAGTAGCCGGAATTACAGGCATGCGCTACCACACCCGGCTGATTTTTTTTTTGATTTATTGTAAAGATGAGGTCTCGCTGCCCAGGCAGGTCTCGAACCCACGGACTCAGGCAATCCACTCACCTCAGCCTCCCAAAGGCGCGGGATTACAGGCTGAGCCACTGAGCCCGGCATCTTCTCAGAATTTATTTTAGTATTTCATGTGAGTTAGGGAATCTAACCAGACCCTTTCCAAACAGAAAAACAATGCTTTCAACACAATGTATATAGTACTCCATCATTCTGCCACCTTTATGTTGTGACAATTTCATCATGTACTCATGTGTAAACACAGGAATATAGCTATTTCTTGTTTTCTCCATCCCATCCTAGTTATTTGTCTACTTTATTCTTTATCAGTATCACGCTGTTTAATAATTGTGACTTTATAATGTATATCAATTTGTAAGCCCTTTTTGTTTGCTTGTTTAATCTTGTCCAATTATTGTTCTATATAAGACCTCAGTATCGTTTTTGTTAAGTTCTGAAAAACACATTAACAAATATAAGAGGTAGACCTACACTCCTCCATTTATTTTCACCCTCTACCCATAACCAACTTGACCTATGTGTGCAGTGTTCGGTGTGTTGTAGAAAAGAGGTATATTATTATCCTTTCTAAATATTGGTGCTAATACTAGAGTGACCATATAATTTTATGCCCAAATTAAGACAATTTTAAGAGTGAAAAGGGATAGGGCAAATATGTAGGGTAGCAGCTCCATGCTGGCACTCTGGCGACCTTGCTTATCTCCATATAAGCCTTATAGGCAAGGCATAAATGCAGGCTAGCCTATTCTTGTTGAAATGCCCTGTATTACTCAGGGAACGTGACAAGATTGGCAGCCTTGTGAAAAGCTGTGAAAGGCATTTCTTATTTGCCTCCCTATCTTGCAAGAGGCTGCCAGAAGACAGGTTCTCATCCTCTTTCTTGCTTCCGGTGAGGCATGGGGCATTCCACCTCGCTAATCCCTCCTTAGGGTCCAGCTGTGGACTAAGCTACTGCTTAGCTCATCTAGAGCTGATTCCTGAGTGACAAAATAACCCACCGTCCATATTGTCTTTCATCTGGCCCCTTTGATTTCGTGTCCTCCTGTAACTCAAGTTATACATGAAGCTCACACCATGCTGATCTTGCTCTTGCTGTCTGTGTAAGTAATAAATTGTCTGAATCTAGCTGGGTTCATTTTTTATTTCTTACCAGAAAAATCTGTCAGCCTGCTTGACAAAATGTTAAACCAATTGAGATCCACAAACAATAAGTAAAGTGCAATTAAACAAACAAATCAATATTGTTCTCAACATTGTTCCTATGATCCAACAACTCAGTGGTTTGTTCATAAACATTTTATGCAGCCAGCAATGTCAGTTGGACTCTTCCTCAGTGATTTGTTCTGGTAAGCTTTTGAGCTCTCCATTATTTTGGTGGGGGCCTTGGGGAAGGCAGTTAATTAGACAGTCTGTTTAGACTTCAGCTTTAATACCATGCTGACTCCAGAACATTTTGGAAAGTGCAGATAATTCTTGTAAACATTATTATTATATTGTGTGTAATTCTTACATAGCTATAATGATGTACTATATATAATTTTGTATCTTTTTTAACTTAACACTCATTGAAAATGCTTTATAAACATTTTAATGACTGTATGTGTTTTCATTAAATGGATTTATGACAGTTTTCTTAAATGTTCTCCTGTTAAACGAATTGAAGTTCTTTCTTCTCTTTTCTTTGCTTTTTAAAAAAATAGTAACCAATTATTCTGTAATAAACAGACCCAGCCTTTAGGATAGATTCCCAGCAGAGAAAACCATTTTTTCAGGCTTTCGATGCATACTGTCAAATTGCTTTTTAAAAGGTTTGCAGATTTACAAATTTCCAACAGCATCTGTAGTACCCACTGTCTAACTCTGAAAATGCAAAGCAAGTTCCAGATTCTCATAATCATTTACATTAACTTTATGGGAAGTTGAGGATCATTATGTCTATAAGAACCAAACAAATCAATAGAAACACTGAATTTATCAACTGAGAGATCAAGGAGATATATGTCTGCTTACTAACATGTGTGTGTCTTTTTTCTACCTATCAATCAATCTATCTATCTATCATCTATCTATCTCCGACTCTATCTATCAACTGTCATCTATCTCTATCATCATCATTTCCATCTGTGTATGCATCTATGTTTATATTAAGATAAACTCGAGTTCATACTGATGCCTTCAACTCTCACTATTACCGCATATGTCATTCTAGCCCTTTCCTCCTTCCTCATTATAATCTTCCACTCCAAGAGTGGGAAACCAGATTCCTGCAATCAACCATCCATTTGCTTAATTATTCATTTCCAATATGCCTGCATGGTGGTTTCAGATTTGTTAACCCATGCCCCCATGGGAAAATATTTTGCAAGCTAGATTATAGTACTTTTATGTACCTTTCTTTTTGCCCTTTATATCTACAGTATCCACTTATTTCCAAAACTACCTAGGTCATTACCTCCTCTCCCATCTCATTCAGTGAGGTTGTTTTACACATTTGTAGCACAAATGATTTTGTCACAGTCTTCATTTCATCCTGAGACCTCCCAACTGCATAAATTATTTCAAAAATTTATTTACTTTTAGTTATACTATTTGTGCTGTAAAGTCATATGGGTTTTTACAAGTACACAATGTGGATCCATGAATACAGTATCATACAGAATAATTTCACCATTCTAAAAAATCCCATACTCCAGCCATTAAACCTTCTTCTGTACCCCTTGCAACCATTGATCATTTTACTGTATCTATGGTTTTCCTTTCCCAGTATGTCATATATTTTAAATCATATACTATGTAGTCTTTCTGACACGTTTCTTTCACTTAATATGCTTTCAAGATTGCGCTATGTCTTTTTATGGCTTGGTAACTCATTTCTTTTTATTGCATAAATGTACCATAATTTGTTCACACATTTATCTATTACAGGGCATCCTGATTGCTTCCAGCTTTGGTTCCATATGAAGAGAGATGCTAGAAACCTTCAAATACATGATTTTTTTTGTGTGTGAGCATAGATTTCCAAACTAATTAAGTACCAGGAAACACAATTGCTGGATTATATGATAAGACTCTGTTTACAAAGTGAAATCCAATGGGAGACCCAAACTTCACTGTATGTAAAATACTTATGTACTCAATCCTGACTTGTACCTCACATCTTTCTTTAAAAAGAGTATGTTTAGCTTTGTAAGAGATAGTAAAACTATCTTTCATATATACGTGTGTGTGTGTGTGTGTGTGTGTGTGTGTGTGTGTGTGTATCTAGTTTAAAGAGAGTTTATTCAAGAGCATAACTTGAGGATGGACTATCTGGAAAGCACAGATTCCAAGGAATGGAAGTCAGCGTCCCAAGGTATAGAAGCTTGGGATCACTTGTGTAGATAAACTGTAGGGAAGCTTCACAGAATTTCAACATCTTTCTATATAGGGCTTAATGCATAGTTATAATGATCTGATTAGGCTAGGTGAGCTTTTTCTTTCTGGAAAGATATGTTTAACATTCCATACTGAAGATGTAACAGTCATGGAGTCGTGGGCACCATCTGATCTGAGTTAGGTATAGGACAATAAAGGAGGCAGTTAGCCTATAACAAGATTAGCAATTGGAAGAGAAAAGTTTGGTCTCTGGTCTCTC
>NW_007118516.1:0-743 GCF_000164805.1 Carlito syrichta
TTTAATTTTTAATTTTTATTTTTTTGAGAAAGCAGGATTTATTCAGAGGACAGAAAGCTCCCACAATGGGAGGAGACCCAAGGGGGGTGACGCTTTGCCAATTTTTTAATGAATTATTTTTTGTTTGTTATTTAGATTTTTTTCCTCTGTTGGGTTATTTGAATTTTTTATATATTCTGGATATCATTCTCCTGTTGAACAAAACTTTTGCAAATATTTTCTCCCATTGAACAAGTTTTTTCTTCACTTTGTTGATCATTTTTTTCCACTGCACTGAAGCTTTTTAGTTTAAGTCTCATTTGTTTAGTTTCGGTTTTGTTGCCTACGCTTTTGAGGTCTTGTACATTCTTTGCGTAGACCATGTCCAGCAGAGATTTTCCTACATTTTCTTCTAGCATTTTTAGTTTTAGGTCATACATTTAAATCTTTAATCCATTTTGAGTTAATTTTTATGTATGGTGAGAAATGGAGTCCAGTATCATCCTTCTGTATATGACTGTCTTGTCTTTCCAGCACCATTTATTCGAGAGGGTGTCCTTTATTCATTTTCCCTACTCATATTTTTTACAGAAGCATAAGAGAGAGTATCCATGTCTTACTACCTCATTAAACTGCTCATAGGCAGTAGAATATTGCAACAAGGAGCTTCTCATGTGTCCATTCATGTAGGAAATGATACAGGAGTTGTGCCTCTACTATTTATTTGTCACTTCTAGGAGTGAGACGAGAAAATATATCATATG
>NW_007118518.1:0-730 GCF_000164805.1 Carlito syrichta
CATTTGGGCTCAAACAATCCTTTGGCCTCAACCTCCCAAGTATCTGAGACTACAAGCATGAACCACCATGCCTGACTAATTTTCTTAAATTTTGTAGAGATGAGATCTTACCCTGTTGCTCAGACTACAAGCATGAACCACCATATCTGCCTAATTTTTAAAATTTTTTGTAGAGATTAGGTCTACCTCTGTTGTTCAGGCTGGTCTTGAACTCCTGTGCTCAAATAACCCTGGGATTTTAAGCATGAGCCACTGAACCCGGCCAGCGTGGCTATTTCTTAATAATCCAGGCTCTTGTATTGAGTTGTAGAACATTGGGAAGAAGTCCTTATTGGTGTAACTCAGAGGGTCTTTTAGTAGGTCTCATTGCCTTTTTACAGTTCATGTTTCTGACAGAGTCAAGTATTGCCTGCCTAACCGCACTCCCACCTTTCTGTGAGCATCTAAAATCTCACTCTTGAGTGACACCAAAACATACTGATTGGAAGCTCCTTGCCAATGGTGCTCTCCAGCTCCCTTCTTCCTTCCTATATGAGAACATCTGATGGGGAGCTCAGATGACTTCCTTGGACCCACCCGCAGGCACTGTGAGATCAGAGCGATGGGTCTGTATTCATTTTGCCTTCCACGGAAGCTATGACCTAGTCTTGGTGTTTCGGCCTCTGGGGGCCTCCAACTCTTCCTGCAAATGTGAATCCCCACAGGGCAGGGGAATGGAGAAGCTTGTCTC
>NW_007118519.1:0-703 GCF_000164805.1 Carlito syrichta
CTTTTAAACTTTTTTAGTGGTTGCTCTAAAGTTGGTAATACATCTTTACAATTAATTCAACTCTACTGTTTTCTGTCCCTTCCTCCCTTCCTCCCCCCTTCCTTTTTCTTTCTCTCTTTCTCCCTTTCTTTCTTCCTCCCTCCCTCCCTTCCTCCCTTTCTCTCTCTTTCTTTCTCTCACACTGTCACCCAAGCTGAAGTGCAGTGATACAATCATGACACCATACCTCAACATTTTGAGTTCAGGCAATCCTTCTGCTTCAGCCTCCCGAGTAGCTGGAGCTACAGATGCACACCACCACATCCAGCTAATTTTTTAAATTTTAGTAAAGACTAGGTCTCACTATATTGCCTAGGCTAATCTTGAACTCCTAGATTCTTGCCTTGCCCTCCCAAAGTGCTAGGGTTATGGGTATGAGCCACCATACTGTCTCCCCAAGACCACTTTCGAGTAGCACTATACCACCTCATGTGTAGTACAAGAATCTTTTAATAGCAAAATATTCCTAATTCTTTCTCCCTATTTATTGTGATATTGCTATTATTCATTTTCCTTTTACATAAGCTAATACAAACTGTTGGTAGTCTTAATTTGAACAAATTAAGATCAATTAACAATAAGAAAAATAAATGTTTTATCATACATTCAATTATATTTTCTCTATGCTCTTCCTTTCTGTTTACAGATCTAAGTTTCTGACCCA
>NW_007118520.1:0-808 GCF_000164805.1 Carlito syrichta
CAGAGACATTTTAGAGAATTTCTGTGATAATGATACTGTGATTCTATATTTTACAATGCTCTTACTGATTTGTTGTTAAGGGCTTCTAACCTTTTCTCCATAAAATGTTACGCCAGGTGTCTGATTTTAAAATAAAGGATAACGATGGATAGAAAAATATGCAAGTCAATATGTGTTTTTTTGTGCTATGTGAACTAAAGAGAGGAAGAATCTTCTAATTCATACAGAATATAATATAATGCATATCTCTCCTGTTGGAGTGTGTGTGTGTGTGTGTGTGTGTGTGTGTGTGATTTTCTTGAAAGAAAAGGCATCAGGGAGAAGAAATGTCAAATAGATATTTTGAATTGTGACCAAAAGCTTATGTATAACTAGGTTTTCTTTTCTTTAAAGAAAACAATGTATATGTAGAAGGACGATTCTTTCTAGAGTAACTGAGAATTTCCAATTGACAAAAGAATTTCTGTTTTCTTTCTTAGTGAGAAAAGAATATGATTTCCAAATCTGTAAGCTCTTGGTGGCAACTCCAGGGATTTGATTTAGATATAGATTCAGCTATCAATCGGTCTCTTTTTCCTCAAAGAGGCATGCAATGCTTGTGCTTCTTGGGTTTGCTTAGCGTAAGTAGAAAGGAATGGTGGTATCATTTACCTGTGTATTCAGGAATGCAATGATTATTAACAGGTTGCCATTTTCAAACAGTATTTACACATCTTTTTTCCCCTTGTTTATTCTTTCTGCCCAGCGCGTCAGTTGCAGAAATTTCAGTCTTTCGCCTCCTCCTCTCCCCCTCAGTCTTCTGCAGTTG
>NW_007118521.1:0-543 GCF_000164805.1 Carlito syrichta
GTATTTCATTTTTTTTGTGGCTATTGTGAATGGAATTGTGCTTTTTATTTGGGTTTCTGTTTGTTTATTATTGCTGTAAAGAAATGCGATTGTCTTTTGCACATTTATTTTATATCCTGAGACTTTGCCAAAGGCCTTTATCAGTGTAAGGAGGTTTTTGACAGATTCTCTTGGGTTTTTAAGGTACACGATCATGTCATCTGCAAAGAGAGATAGCTTGACTTCCTCTTTTCCTATTTGAATACCCCTGATTGCCTTCTCTTCTCTGATTGCTCAAGTCAGGACTTCCAATACTATATTGAACAGGAGGGGTGAGAGTGGGCATTCTTGTCTTGTTCCAGTTTTCAGGGGAAATGGTTCCAGCTTTTGTCCATTTAGGAGTATGCTGCCTATGAGTTTCTCGTAGATGGCTTTTACTATTTTGAGGTATGTTCCCCATATGCCTAGCTGTTCGAGGGTTTTTATCAAGAAGGGGTGCTGGATTTTATCAAAGGCTTTTTCTGCATCTAATGATATAATCGTGTGGTTTTTGTTTTGACATCT
>NW_007118522.1:0-330 GCF_000164805.1 Carlito syrichta
CCCAGTCATTCTGGGGACTCTTCATTGTCTGTGTTCCAGAATCTGTTTTCTCATTGTCTGATCTCCCAGGGGTCTGTGTAAGACCTATATTCTTCTTTTGGTTTTTCTTCATTTGTGCGGTTTTTCCCCCCTCCTTACTTTTTCCTTCCCTCCACGTCACCGTCTTCTTTAATTCTGTTATTCAGGGGTAAAGGGATTGGTTTTACTTCTGTTTGTTCAATCTCCTATTCTTTATGTACGTCCTCTTACTTTGTTCAATTCTGAAGTTGCACTGTAGGTTGGAGGTGGTCCTTTTTGCCGTTTTGAGATGTACTTATTGGGACAGCTGTG
>NW_007118523.1:0-713 GCF_000164805.1 Carlito syrichta
AGGAACAGCACACTAATAAGATGGTTGGATAGCTGGTATGCTAGCATCACTATATGTTTTATTTTTGTTTGTATGAGAGTTGGTTCGACTGTAGCGGTGGTCTATTGTTTTTATCTGTTTCAGTATAGGCCTCTCTCTCTATTTGTTGGCACACTCGTTTGTTTCCCCCTTTACTCCTCTATCTCTCCACTCCCCTTTTCAACCCACTATCTGCTCCATTCTTTCCCCTCTGCTAACCACATTTTATTTCAGGGAGTAAACCTACAGCCCCACTGCCCTGGAAAGATTCCAGGGCAGTGGGAAGTGGGTTCCACATTATCCACATGCCTGTCAGCGAATACCAGGACCTGCAGACAGATTTTGAATCACAGCTCTCCCCTTAAGTACATCTCAAAACTGCAAAAAGGACCACCTCCAACCTACAGTGCAACTTCAGAACTGAACAAAGTAAGAGGACGTACATAAAGAATAGGAGATTGAACAAACAGAAGTAAAACCAATCCCTTTACCCCTGAATAACAGAATTAAAGAAGACGGTGACGTGGAGGGAAGGAAAAAGTAAGGAGGGGGGAAAAACCGCACAAATGAAGAAAAACCAAAAGAAGAATATAGGTCTTACACAGACCCCTGGGAGATCAGACAATGAGAAAACAGATTCTGGAACACAGACAATGAAGAGTCCCCAGAATGACTGGCTACATGCAACAAACCCA
>NW_007118524.1:0-622 GCF_000164805.1 Carlito syrichta
CGCAGGTTCTTTCTGGTAAAAGGAATTGAGTTCATCCAGGTATATTTTCGACAAGGGAATTACTGAGTTACGTTGTAGGTCAATAACTTGTCCCTTTACAAACCACCACACTGTTTTCTAAAGATGTTGCTCTACTTTTCAGTCGACATGCAGTGTACAAGCATTTAATTCTTCCCAAATACTTACCTGCATCTGTTATTGTTTGTTTTATTAATGGTGGCCAGTCTTACAGGGGGTATGTGGTATTTCAAAGTGGTCTCATTTGCATTTCTTTGATAATGAGTGAGACTGAGCAATTTTTGTGTGTCGGCTGGCTGCCCAAATCTCTTCTTATGAAAAGTGTCCAATCACGTATTTTGCACACTTTTCTAAGGGAATGTTTGTCTGATTTTCCTGAGTGTTAGAGTTTCTTGTAGATCCTGGATGCCATGCCTTTTTACAAATATATAGGTGGAGAATCGTTTTCCCCATTCTGTTGGCTGTATCCCTGCTCTTCTGATGGTTTCTTTTGTTTTGCAGAAGTATATTATTTTGATGAGGTCCCACTTATCTAACTTACTCCTTAAGGCATGGTATTTATGGCTCTGAGAGGAATTAGTTTCCAGTTCCAGTTTCCCTAATG
>NW_007118525.1:0-591 GCF_000164805.1 Carlito syrichta
AACTTTTCATTTTTAGACACTCAACTCAAATCAACATAATGAAAGTGTGGGTCACAGTGACATTTCCTTCGGTGCTTAACAATAAAATTATGGACCTAAACAATCACTAGAGATGTAAGAAGTTGGAAAGGTAACAGAAAATCTTTAAGTCTTAACGCCATTTTTTTTCGCAGTTTGTTAATAAGGACAGCAGTCTAACTTTCATGAATTCCAAACCTGGAAATTCCAATATTAAAAATACTTAAGGATCAGCTGTTCAGCTATTTGCATACACATAATACTTTATTCTTCAGAATGATTCCACCCAATTTCAAAATAATTAGTGATAGGGTATGTCACTGCATTTTTCTATGGTCATGGCTCTTTGTTATTACATTATTTAAGGTTTGGCAGGTGGCCATAGTTGTGTAAAGTTGCATGTCCCCTATTGGTTGTGCATCAGAGGAGGCTGACTGAGTGCCCTTTCAACAATATACTGGGATCCCACCAAACCCAGCCTCAGCAGGGTTCTGAGAGTCCAGCTGGGCAGAGTAGTTGGAGTGTGTGTGCGAGTGTGTGAATGTGAGTGTACAGTACAGAGCAGTTGAGTTG
>NW_007118526.1:0-805 GCF_000164805.1 Carlito syrichta
CGGCATCGAAGAGTTCAAAAACTGTTTTGAGCAGTGGAAAAATGTCTCAATAGGTATATTGCATCAAACAGAGAGTACTCTGAAGGTGACTGAAGTTTAAACATGTAAGAATAAATACACAATTTTTTATAAATAAATCCTGGGTTGTTTTTGGCATCCTACTCCCTTTATATTCAAAGATAAAAACTAAATAATCTAATTACTAAAAAAATTAAGACCTTAATTTTTTCTTATGATCTAGAACTTGGGTTTCAATATATTTTTAAATTATATTTTAATATTTGTATTTTAGCCTGTAATAATGCCTACTATATCTTCTTAGTCACTCTTCTTTTTATAAACAAAATTAAAAATAAGTTATTTTCAATTACATTTGTATCCATCTGTTTACTCATTTGTCTTCTCCATAAGCTTACAAGCTTATCAAGAAGGACCCTGTTCTATTATTTGTATATCCCCATGAGCAAGTAAAATGGTAAACACAGAATTATGTTTGATTGACTATGGTTTAATAAAAAAATTAAAAGATCTTGTATAATTTAAGCATTGTATATTATTATAAAGGCTAAAAAATTAAAAGATCATGTATAATTTATGCATTGTATATTATTAGAAAGGCTAGCTATTTAGCTCACTACAGGAACAGAAAAAATTCAATAGTTATTATATTTCAAAAATATATTCTGGAAGGGTGAGGCAGGATTGCTTGAGCCCAGCCGGTGGAGACTGTGGTGGCCGTGAGTGTGCAACCGCCCTCCAGCCTGGCAACAGAGGGAGACTCCAACATATATACATATGGTTCAGC
>NW_007118527.1:0-796 GCF_000164805.1 Carlito syrichta
CTACACATTCTACTCATCACCACATGGAACATATTCTAAGATCGACCACATAATTGGACACAAATCAAGTATAAGCAAAGTTAAAAGGACTGAAATTCTACCATGCACCTTCTCGGACCACAGTGGAATAAAAATAAACATTGACACCAACAAAGTCCCCCCAAAACCCACAAAGACATGGACACTAAACAGCATGATGCTAAATAACTCCTGGGTCAATGATGACATCAAAATAGAGATCAAAAGATACCTGGAAACAAATGAAAATAAAGAAACATCTTACCAAAATCTCTGGGATGCCTTAAAAGCTGTAATAAGAGGGGAATTTATATCCCTACAAACACACATGAGGAAAATGGAAGGAACAGAAATTGACAACCTAACAAGCCACCTAAAGAAGCTGGAAAAGCAAGACCACAAAAACCCTAATTTCAGCAGAAGAATCCAGATCACCAAAATAAAAGCCCAAATCCAGGACATAGAAGACAAAAAGATAATACAAAAAATCAATGAAACAAAAAGCTGGTTCTTCGAAAGGGTAAACAAGATTGATGGTCCCCTAGCTAGACTGACCAAGAAAAAATGAGAAAAAAACCAAATAAACATAATCAGAAACACAAAAGATGAAGTTACATCTGACCCTGAAAAAATACAAAAGATCATTAGAGACTACTACGTACACTTGTATGGAAACAAACTTGAAAACCAGAAGGAAATGGAAGACTTTCTGACATCACACAACCTACCTAGGTTGGAACAAGAAGAAATTGAGACCCTAAATAAACCAATAACAATC
>NW_007118528.1:0-779 GCF_000164805.1 Carlito syrichta
CCCACAATTCATATCAGTTTTTGAGGCCTCAGTCTTGAATAAGAACAAGTGGCAATTGCCATACATGGGACAAAAGATAGAAACCAAATGAAACAGCAAAGTGGAAACTGGAGGAAACAACATACTTCCGAGAATGCACTGAAACTTCTAAAAAAGTAACAACTCTAATCTATATCCTGAGAGTAAAAAGATACATGCATATGTATAGATTTGTGTATATATACATTGTATATGCATATCTATAAATATACGACATCCTTAATATAATAAGAAGAAGCTGGGAGTAACAAAAGTAAAAATAAATAGTTGGCCAAGGTAAAAGTAACATACAACAGGTTAGAAGATAAGGAAATATCCCAAGAACTCTGACAAAGGGGACAGAAGTTTTGAAAGAGAAAAAAACAAGAGACAGACAAGTGTGAAAAGAAAATTAAAACATACCTTAACTATTGTAAGACAAAAATGTTTCCTAGTCGAAAACTTTACCTTCAGCCAATCTATTAGTCCGGGATTAGAATAACGATATTTTATGACAGAAACTGTCTTAGAAAATTAGCTTATCCTGAAGTCTTTTCAAAAAATTATTTTTATATATTTTTGTTATTTATTTATTTATTTATTTATTTTTTGAGTTGGAGTCTCACTTTGTCTCCCAGACTGGAGTGCAGTGGCCACTCCTGGACACTGCAGCCTCTACCTGCTAGGTTCTGGCGATCCTTCCGCCTCAGCATTCCGAATAGCCAGAATTACAGGCATGTGCTACCACGCCCGGCTTATTT
>NW_007118529.1:0-502 GCF_000164805.1 Carlito syrichta
TTCCTCCGTCCGCACCCGACTCCCTCTCTGGTTGTTGTCACTTCAAGGCAAGAAACCGAGCTGCTGCATCGGTTCCATATTCAGATTTTCTGTCATTTTCTGCCGCCCTGTCCTCACAGCTACTTCCTGAAGCTTGAGTCGGTTCCTTCTCCTTTAGACATTTACATTTTAAAAGGATTAAATGTTTCTCTGCCTGGTCTTTCACACGGTCTTCAGGGTGAGGATCATGGGAGGCACAGAAAATGCTGCTCTTACTCTGAGTCTGTCCGCTTGTCGAAGAAACAAACATTCAGCCAGAAAACACATTAGAAAATGTTGTAGAACAGCTTTTGTGATGACTTTGTATCTGTGACAGTAAAGGAATTCGAAGCACTTGGTATGGGCTGCAGTCATCAAGAAAGCCTTCATGAGAAAAGTGATTTATCTGTGGATTCTGGAGGGTAGGATTGAAAAATAAACTCACAGTACTGGAGAATGGGGTTTTCATGGTGGCTGTTCTAAT
>NW_007118530.1:0-733 GCF_000164805.1 Carlito syrichta
CCTAAAGAAGCTGGAAAAGCAAGACCACAAAAACCCTAATTTCAGCAGAAGAATCCAGATCACCAAAATAAAAGCCCAAATCCAGGACTTAGAAGACAAAAAGATAATACAAAAAATCAATGAAACAAAAAGTTGGTTCTTCGAAAGGGTAAACAAGATTGATGGTCCCCTAGCTAAACTGATCAAGAAAAAACGAGAAAAAAACCAAATAAGCATAATCAGAAACACAAAAGATGAAGTCACATCTGACACTGAAGAAATACAAAAGATCATTAGAGACTACTACGTACACTTGTATGGAAACAAACTTGAAAACCAGAAGGAAATGGAAGACTTTCTGACATCACACAACCTACCAAGGTTGGAACAAGAAGAAATTGAGACCCTAAATAGACCAATAACAATCAAGGAAATCGACCACATAATAAGAAAACTTCCTACAAAAAAAAGTCCTGGTCCAGATGGCTTTCCAGCAGAATTCTACAAGACATTTAAGGAGGAGCTGATACCAATCCTACTGAAGGTATTCCAGGCGATTGAAAAAGATGGAACTCTCCCCAAATCATTTTACGAAGCCAACATCACATTGATACCCAAGCCAGGTAAAGATCCAACAAAGAAAGAGAACTACAGGCCAATATCTTTGATGAACATAGATGCTAAAATTCTCAACAAGATCCTAGCAAACCGGATTCAGCAATACATCTCAAAAATCATCCACCATGACCAAGTA
>NW_007118531.1:0-758 GCF_000164805.1 Carlito syrichta
CAGGTTCTTATGGTTTGAGGTTTTACATTTAGGTCTCTGATAAAGGGGAGTTAACCTTTGTGCATGGGGATAGATAGGGGTCCTGTTTCAATCTTCTGCATGTGGCCAGCCAATTTTCCCAGCACCATTTACTGAATAGGTTCTCCTCTCCCCATTGGTAGGTGGTGGGGGCTTTGTCGAAGATGAGTTGGTTGAGAAATTGAGGTTTTGCTTCTGGAATCTCAATTCTGTTCCATTGATCTATATGCCTGTTCCTGTACCAATACCAAGCTGTTTTGATGATTGTAGCTTTATAGTAAAGTTTGAAATCTGGTATTGTGATACCACCTGCTTTGTTTTTTTTGCTGAGGATTGTTCTGGCTATTCTTGGATGTTTGTGTTTCCATATGAATTCCTGTGTTGTTTTTTCTAGGTCTGAAAAGAATGTTGTTGGTAATTTAATGGGTATTGCATTGAATTTGTAGATTGCCTTAGGTAAGATGAACATCTTCACAATGTTGATTCTTCCGATCCATGAGCATGGGATATTTTTCCACTTGTTCATGTCGGCTTTGATTTCTTTGAGCAGTGTTTTGTAATTTTCATTGTAAAGGTCTTTCACGTCTCTGGTCAGGAAGATGCCAAGGTCTTTCATTTTTTTTGTGGCTATTGTGAATGGAACTGTGTTTTTTATTTGGGTTTCTGTTTGTTTATTATTGGTGTAGAGAAATGCGATTGTCTTTTGTACATTTATTTTGTATCCTGAGACTTGCCAAAGG
>NW_007118532.1:0-776 GCF_000164805.1 Carlito syrichta
TGGATAACCTAAGCCCGCGGGTTCGAGACCCACCTGGGCAACTTGGGGAGTCCTCGTCTCTACAGTAAATCAAAAAATCAGCCGGGCGTGGTAGCACATGCCTGTAATGCCAGCTCCTCGGAAGGCTGAAGCGGAAGGATCAATGGAGCCCAGCAGGTCGAGGTTGCGGTGGCCGGGAGAGGCCACTGCCTTCGGGTGCGGATCACAGAGTGAGACTCCAACTCAGGCCAGAGCCCACGGTACAGAGAAATCTGAACAGTTATTTGCTGGAATGGAACTATGGCCTTACGAACATTTTACTGAAACCTGCTAGTTATTAAGGATGAATGTTTCATTGCCTTAAATGGTAGACAACCAAACTCTTCGACGACCAAAATATGAAATTCAAATTTCCAAGTGTAAATTATATTCAGGTGAAAAAACATGCAGTAATATACATAAAAATTGTTGTACTCTGTGCCAGGCAACAGCAGTTATTTCAATCTACCCTGTACAAATGTGGAGATGGTGGGAATCTAAGTTAAGGAATATCAAAACATCATAGATATATGCTTCATCTTCTTCTTTCTGACCTGTCTTCTTCCTCCCATGTTTTTAAAACACTTTTCACTTTTTGTAAAATTATGTACACAAAAATGACAACTGAAATCTGATTTCAAAGTGAAAAACACAGTTTAGCAGATTACTGCTCTACAACAGAACTTTGAAGGAGTTATGAAATGTGCCTTTCTGTGTGGAAGAGAGCGGCTCGAAGGTAGATGTCACATAACCCACTG
>NW_007118533.1:0-364 GCF_000164805.1 Carlito syrichta
CCTCTCCTCAATTCTTTTTAATCTCTCCATTAATATCTTGATATCTAGGTTTGTAGTTTGAGACTTGTCAATCTGGGGTCTCTTCATCGTTTGCATTCTGAAGTCAGTTTTCTCAGTGTCTGCCCTCCCAGGCGTCTTGGAGAGACCCATATTCTTCCTTTGGTTTTTCTCTACTTGTGCAGATTTTTCTTTCTCTCCCTCTTTCCCTCCCCTTCTTTAATTCTGTTTTTCAGGGAAGGTGTGATTATTTTTATTTCACTTGTATAATCTCCTGTTCTTCCTTATGAGTGTTCTCTGACTTCGTTCACTTTTGAGGTTGGAGTGAAGACTGCGGGCTGTGCTTTTCACAGTTTGGAGGTTTAAT
>NW_007118534.1:0-731 GCF_000164805.1 Carlito syrichta
GATCCTTTCTCTCCACTCGTCCTTTCTCCCCACTCGCCCAGGTCCATGGGCGATCCACTATGATGGGCTGTTGTGGAGTGTCTCCAGCGTCAGGCACACAGCTGGGCATTGGATCTAGTGTGCTGACAGCAGCCTGGGTTGAAGGAGGAACCTGGGATATCCCTCTTCTGGAGCTGAGAGCTGAGAGTGATGGATCAGCATCTCCTTAAGATATACTATTCCCATACACAACCACAGGTTCCCAAGTTGAGTGCCTCAGTCAGAGCAGGGACCGGAGCTCCAAAAGGCAGGTGGTGAGTGGTGACCATGGCTTTGGGCCCCACACAGGGCACTTCAGCCAGGAATGGAGCTGGTATCTCTGAGGGGCAGGCACCTAGAGCTTCCCTGGGTGACAGTGGCTTGAAATAGGGCTGGGTGGTAGCCCAGAACCCAGGGCAGGGAGCTGAAACTGTGAGGAGTGAGCACTGGGCTGCTGGGCTAGGTGCCCAGTCAGGGAAAGAGCTGGCAGCAGCTGAGTGCCAGGTGGATCAGTGTAGCCAGCAAGGGAACCCAGATCTCCACAAGGTGGTGCCTATCTAAGGGCCACAGGGTGAGACGTTGTAGCTGGGGAGGGAACTGGAATCTCCACATGGCCAGGGCCCAGGGCCACCTATAGTGGAGGAGTAGCAGCCAAGAGACCTCAATAGCCAGCCTTGCATGTGTCCTAGGTCTTCAGACCTCAGACCGTTGTG
>NW_007118535.1:0-737 GCF_000164805.1 Carlito syrichta
CCTGGAGGTCAAGAGGTAGAGAAGTCAACCTCTAGAGTGCCAATTTTTTTCTAAGAAACATGAAAACTCAATTATATATCTAAAGAAAGTCCAAAATTCCTCAAAATAAATCCTACAATTAAATTAAATCTAACATCTAGTCAAAAATCGCCTGACTTTCAAAAAATCAGACACATATGATCTATAGAGAGGAGAAAAATCAATAAACAGCTTTAGAAATTATAGAGAAAAATTGGAACTAGTAGATAATGCTAGCGGATAATTTTCTTTCTCATTGGTCTCTTATGCTTTCACATATCTTGTGAGCAAGACACACTGGTTTTTGTTATGTTTTCAAGAATGTTTCTACAGAGAACAGCTTTGGTGATACAGACTTTTCCTCCCTAAGTAGCAAATAATGTCTGTTTATAGCTTTAAAATAAAGAGACAGTGTCTCCCTCCAGAGCAAAATGCAGAAATCCTGAATGCCTGGTATTTTAAAAATGTCTCATTCTAGTGTAGAGCAGATGGGCTTACTGTCCATTACAAGAGATTCAAGTTTTCTAATTCAAGGTTTATCTCCTGTGGATCAATATATTTTGTGTTTTATAGACAGGGTCTCATTTTGTTGCCCAGGCTGGCTTGCAGACGTGGTTTCATTCTCGATTCTTGGGCTCAATGATCCTCCTTTCTCAGCTTCCTGAACAGCTAGAGGTGCCAGTGCATTCCAGGCATGGGATCTTGCTATGCTTATCAGG
>NW_007118535.1:2841-3705 GCF_000164805.1 Carlito syrichta
CAAAAATATTTCTTGCTGGGCTCGGTAGCTCAGCATGTGATCCCAGCGCTTTGGGAGGCCGACGTGAGTGGATTGCCTAAGCCCGTGGGTTCGAGAACCTCCTGAGCAACTTAGCGAGACTTCATCTCTACAGTAAATCAAAAAATTAGTCGGGCATGGTAGCATGCGCCTGTACTTCCAGCTACTTGGAAGGCTGAGGTGGAAGGATCGCCGGAGCCCCGCAGGTCGAGACAGCAGTGGCTGGAGGCAGCCAGTGACCTCTAGTCTGGATGACAGTGAGACTCCAACTTAAAAATAAATAAATAAATATAGTAAAAATAAAAAATAGTTTCTCAATATAATCAGTGAAATATTTACCTACACTTTCACAGAGCAAACTACTTAGAAGAGGTTTACAAAACCCTAAGTATACCATGTAACAAAAATAAATCAAAACACTCATTTATTTTGTTTTTCATATTTTGCTATTTATCAGAAAAATGAATGGCTAGATGAATTGTGTACATATTAAGGAAAAATTGCCTGCAGCATTCGTATTTATACAGCTTAAAAACATAATGTAGATGCAGGTTCCTGATGAGTATATATAATTCCATGTTTCCTTTATGAACCTTGATAATACACTACCTACATATGGTATCTATGGAGAACAAAAATTTAAGAAAAACAGAATAAATATAAGCCTAAAATGTAGCCAGGCATGGTAGCTCGAGCCTGTAATTCCGGCTCCTCGGAAGGCTGAGGCGGAAGGATCGCCGGAGCCCAGCAGGTCGAGGCTGCGGTGGACGGGAGTGGGGGAACTCCCAGGGGAACGAGGTGAATATTTTAAAGTAGTCTTCTATTACTTGTTCTGAATGGTGACTG
>NW_007118536.1:0-743 GCF_000164805.1 Carlito syrichta
TGTCAATACTTTCTCATAGTATTATAATTGGTCAAGGTCTGCTTATGAGTGAGAACATATGGCACTCTGTTCTTTGTTTCTGTGATTGACTAGAGTGTCATTGACTCCAAATCTATCCAACTTGCTGCAAAGTCCATATATTTGTCCTTCTTTATGACTGCATAATATTCCATTGTGTATATGTACCACACTTCTTTTATCCAGTCCAGCCTTGAGGGACAGCATTGTTGGTTCCATGTTTTTGCTATTGTGAATAGAGCTGCAACAAACATACCTGTGCTGGCATCTTTTCTATAGAATGATTTGAGTTCCTCTGGGTATATTCCCAATAGGGGGATTGCTGGGTCATATGGCAGATCAATTTCTAGTTCATTTGGAAATCGCATATTTTCTTCCAAAGAGGCTGCACTAGTTTGCATTTCCACCAGCACTGTAGAAGAATTTCTTTTTCTCCACATCCTTGCCAGCATCTGTTGTTGTTTGTTATGTTAATGATAGCCATTCTTACTGGAGTTAGGTGGTATCTCTATGTGGTTTTGATTTGCATTTCTCTGAGGCCTGAGGCAGAGCACTTTTTCAAGTGTCTGCTGGCTGCCCATATATTTTCTTTTGAGAAGTGTCTTTTCATATATTTTGTCCACTTTTTAAAGAGACTATTTTTTTTCTTTCAAGATTTGAGTTCCTTTGTAGATCCTAGATGTTAGACCTTTTGTAAAACATACAGTTGACAAATAATATTTCCC
>NW_007118537.1:0-754 GCF_000164805.1 Carlito syrichta
TAGGAGTCTCACTCTGTCATCCAGACTGCATTGTAGTGGCACGCTCCAGGTCACCGCAGCCTCGACCTGCTGGGCTCTGGCGATTCTTCCACCTCACTCTTCCAAGTAGCTGGAATTACAGGCGTGAGCCACCACGGCCAGCTAATTTTTGATTTATTGTAGAGATGAAGTTTTACCAAGTGTCGGGGTGGGTCTCGAACCCGTGGGCTCAGGCGATCCACTCGCCTCGGCCTCCCAAAATGCTGGGATCACGGTCTCAGTCACCGAGCCCGTCCTACCAAAAAAAATTTCTTTTGCATATAATTTAAAAAACGGATCTGTCTTTATAATTTTATGTTATTAGACAGACCACTCAATATCATTATTTTCTTTTATTTCTGGAGACAGAGTCACCCTCTGTCATGCAGGCTGGAGTGCAATGGAACGATCGGAGCTCACCACGGCATCCATCTCCTAGTCACAGATACTCCTTCCCCCTTAGCCTCTCAAGCGGCTGGGACCATGGCGTGTTCCACCCATAACTGCCCGATTTTTTAAATTTTTTGTGGTGTTGAGATCTGTGTATTTTAACCAACCTGATCTCCTGAGCTTAAGTGATCCTACTGCCTCAGCCTCCTAAAGTGCTGGTATGACAGGCACAATCTCTCCGTGTCTGGCCTTTATTTCCATGAATTTAAGAGGTGTAAATAGTCTGTGTTCTGAGCTTCAGTCGTACCTACCAACTCCACGTGTGCCCATGGTACCCAACAGGTAA
>NW_007118538.1:0-543 GCF_000164805.1 Carlito syrichta
GCAAATATGATTATGAAAGATTATTGCATTGTTATGTGAAAGCATCAATGTGCCAGAACACATTGCAATCTGCTACAACATTCCTCAAGCAACTCTAAGGTTAACATAAGCTGGTTAACCTGTTCACTCATTGTCTTCTTTTCAACAAGCATATTTAAACAATTGCTAATAGTCAGATATTAGGCCAATAGAAATATTAACTCATCAAGAGGTCCTTCTTTCACAATATCATGGGGAGTATTTTTTTTCTCTGAAATGATGGAATGCTCATTTGAATCATGTTTGTGTGTTTGACAAACATTACAATAATTTCTTAAAATGATAGCTTCTTTTTTAACTTTTGTAAACATGACAGAAAAAAATTCAATAATTTTTAAAAACAGCTTGAAGATATGGGGAAGCTTGGTTTTTAATTTTAGCCCTGCCACTTAAAATAGAGTGTTCTCAGGAAAGTTACTGAACTCTAGTTTTTCATGTGTAAAAAAATGAAAAATATAGACCGGGTACGGTGGCTCACCTGTAATCCCAGCACTTTGCAAGGTA
>NW_007118539.1:0-676 GCF_000164805.1 Carlito syrichta
TATTTTTTCACTCTGCCTGATTAAAATAAATATTCATGCCTAAGAAATGAACACTTACATCTAATGAAAAGACATATGTCTAAGAATGAAAGCAATTATACTAAGGTGACTTATTTGAGAGCACTGTCAAATGACTCTAGTAATAAACATGCTTGATTACCAAAACTAAGCAGAGGCCGTTCATAATCATAAAGAGCTACATATGCTAATTCTTTAAAAATACTTGCTTTATTAATTTGTTAGTCTAAGAATAAACTCTGCATCAGTTTAAGGAAATATAAAAAGATTATCTCAACTTTTTCTTTTATGAAAAAATGGATTTAGAGAACATGCTGAAATTATCCCTAGGGGAAAATTTTACCCATGCCATTTGCATAATTCTATCCAGGTGTATTATATTTTTCCTTTCCATTTTAAATACATTATATTTGAATCACATTCATATCAGCATTTATTTTCAAGGATACTCTTTATGTCTAAAGTAATTAATATATTTTCAAAGTATTTTCATTCTAAGGATTTTTTTCCTATTTGGAAATGCCTATATAAGCAATCAGACCAAAACATAATTTGTTTTTTTCTTTGAAGTAGTGCTTAATAAGAAGTTTTGGAACCAGCTGATTAAAAAACCATGTGTACTCAGTTACTTCACAGAAAGACCTGTTTCTGTTATTAA
>NW_007118540.1:0-783 GCF_000164805.1 Carlito syrichta
CCCAGAGGAACTCAAATCATTCTATAGAAAAGATGCCAGCACAGGTATGTTTGTTGCAGCTCTATTCACAATAGCAAAAACATGGAACCAACAATGCTGTCCATCAAGGCTGGACTGGATAAAAGAAGTGTGGTACATATACACAATGGAATATTATGCAGTCATAAAGAAGGACAAATATATGGACTTTGCAGCAAGTTGGATAGATTTGGAGTCAATGACACTCTAGTCAATCACAGAAACAAAGAACAGAGTGCCATATGTTCTCACTCATAAGCAGACCTTGACCAATTATAATACTATGAGAAAGTATTGACAGTAATGGGAAACTGTCAGGGGAAAGGAGTGGGATTGTCAGTTGAGGGAAACTGCTATGGGAGGTAGGGGCAGACCTCATCAACAAGGGTACCTGCATAATCAATGTTTGTATACCTAACCCTGAATTGTGTTCCACATCTTTATAACAAAAAAAATTAAAAAGAGAAACTTAAGAAACAATCAATTCTCAAAACTCACCTTCATGTCAAGAGGAAGTAATAAACTAACAATCTAAACACTAGGTCTAGTTTCACATTATACACTATTTCAAACATATTTTTATTCAACTTGGAACTAATTTTCCTTCCAAATAAATGTAGAGATCACTACACTCTTTTTTATCTTTCAAATTGCAAAAAGGAAATCTATGTTCCATTTTTGAAAGAAGAACTGAGGAGACAGACATAATGAATGATACTTTGTGTAGAATACAGCAAATAACCTGAATCAAATCAACCAAAATTT
>NW_007118541.1:0-709 GCF_000164805.1 Carlito syrichta
CCTAGCTTTCTCACCTGTTAAATGAGGAATTGCAGATGATGAGGAATACTGTCCCACTGGGTCTAAGAGTCTGTGACTGTCACTTCACTCAATTCCAACACTCTGCTCAATGTTGGGGACACAGCAGCCTGTTTCCCGCACTTGAGGAACTCATTTTACTGTGTAGTACAACAATTATCGAGACACAAAGTGGTACATGTAGAATTAGATGCTGGACTGTCTGTTAAGAAAATACAAAGGGTGGCCAAGTAACCCAGGGAGTCAGGGACACTTTTCAAAGAAGGTGCAGCTTTGCTGAGCTGAGTCATATTGATGATGAGGCTGTCATAGGGCAAGGAGGCAGAGAGGGGACTTGCGAAGGCTAGATACTCAGATGCAGATGTAGAAATTCAATTCACTGACATTAATAATAAAATTGCAGAGGCAAGCTGAAAGTATAATGCAGTCATTGTTCCCTTACCACAGGCCACAGCAATCTGCAGGGTATTCATGGTGATCTCTTCACCATACCCCTCCACCCCCAAATATGAACATAGCCAAGAATCAGACTCAAAAGAACCATTTCCCTTTCTCAGGCACCAGCACGTGCACAAACACACAAGCTTGCTGCTGCTGTGACCCACCACCCATTGCTGCTGCCACCACCACCCTCCTAATCCTGGCTCAAGCACCAGCCATGAGCAATTAGGAGAGGTAGAATCTCTCTCTG
>NW_007118542.1:0-2545 GCF_000164805.1 Carlito syrichta
AGCCAGAGGACCCAGACAAGTGGAGAAAAACAGATCTGCTTAAACTGCCTCGTCATTCTCCAGGCAGAGACTTCCATTGCCCCACCCACCTAGCAACAAACTTTACCTCATTTCCTAAGGCCAGATATTGCAGCTCAGGGAAGCTTTGGGTTCCTGCTCCCTCCGGCTCTCTCCCCAGCTGCATTGTCTCTAGCCTGGCACCCGGCACCACCGGTCACACAGGGAGGCTTTGGGCACCCACCCCTCAGAGACACCAGTCCCATTCTTGGCTGAAGTACCCTGTGGGGGGCCCAGAGCCACTCTCACCACCCACTGCCTGCCCTTTGGAGATTTGGAGCTCTGGAACTCCGGGCCCACCCAGGCTGAGGCACTCATTGAGAGACCCCAAGCCGGGGGACCCAGACAAGATCTGTGGAGAAAAACAGATCTGGGTAAACTACCTTGCTATTCTCCAGGCAGAGACTTCCATTGCTTGCCCACCTATCAACAAACTTTACCTTAGTTCCTAAGGCAACAGCATGAAACAGGAAACAAAGCCCCACCCCTATGCTGCAACGAAAAACAAAAGGGAGAGGCTGGAATCGGAGATCACAGAAGTGACTCTAGTATGATCGCTTATTTTGACTTATGATTTTATCATTGCAACTGTTGGTCTAGATGACGTTTGGTGTTTACCTTCTGACTTATACTGTTTCTGATTTTTTTGGCCTGTCTCTGTGTAGCTATCAGTATTCTTTAGGGAATCTTTCTTACCTGTCTTTTTTCACTTCTTCCCAGCCCTGTGTCTCTCTCTCACCTGATAGTTGGTATGTATATCTGTTTTCCCTCTTGCACTTCTCTCTTTCGCTTATTTTGACTTATGATTTTATCATTGTAACTGTTGGTTTAGATCACGTTTGTTGTTTACCTTCTGACTTACACTGTTTCTCGATTTTATTGCCCTGTCTCTGTGTAGCTATCAGTACTCTTTAGGGAATCTTTCTTACGTGTCTTTCTTCACCTCTTCCCAGCCCTGGATCTCATTGGTATGTATATCTGTTTTCACTCTCGTGCTTCTCTCTTTCTAACTCCCTATTGACCCCCCCTTCCTCCATTATTTTCCTCTTCTATATGCCCCCTTTTTAAATCTAGGGACCAAGACTGCATCCTGCTGAATAGACAGACTGTAAAGCAGAGGGAAAAGTGAACAAAGCCAGAAGACCCTCATAAGGAAGAACAGGTCATTGTAGAAGAGAAATAAAAGCAACCCCACCCTCCCTCAAAAACAGAATTGAAGAGGAGGAGGGAAAGGGGGAGAGGGAGAAAAATCTACAGAAATGAAGAAAAACCAAAAGAAGAGTATGGGTCTCTCCCAGATGCCTGGGAGAGCAGACACTGAGAAAACTGACTTTGGAATACAAACAATGAAAAGTCCCCAGAATGAAGGGTCTCAAAATGCAAATGTAGATATCAAAACAATAATGGAGAGATTGAAAAGAATTGAGGAGACACAAGAAGAAACTAGGAAGGAGCTGATATCTGAGATAACAGTAATAAAGAATACTGTGAATGAAATAAATAACAAATTGATAAGCATGGAAAGCAGAATTACCCAAGCAGAAGAAAGAATCTCAGAGCTCGAGGACCAAAATATAGAAATAACCCAAACTCTTAAAAACACAGAAAATAAGCCCAAAAAGACAGAACAAAACCTTCAAGAGATGAGTGACTACCTCAAGAGGCCTAGCCTAAGAATAATCGGATTCCTTGAGGCAGAAAGAGAAACAGAGACCACATTGGAACAAACTTTCCATGAGATCATTCAAGAAAACTTCCCTTATCTAATCAGTGATACAAAAATTCAAACACAAGAGATTCAGAGAACCCCTGCAAGACAACAAATGAGAAGACCAACTCCTAGACAAATAATAATTTGCCTAAATAACATAGGCACAAAAGAAAAATCCTAAAGGCAGCAAGAGAAAAAGGCCAGATCACCTACCATGGAAAACCAATCAGAATAGCAGCAGATTTATCTACAGAAACCCTGCAGGCTAGGAGAGCTTGGAGCCCTATCTTCAAAATCCTAAAAGATAAGCAATTTCGGCCAAGAATAACCTACCCGGCCAAGCTAAGCTTCATCAGTGAGGGAGAATTAAAATATTTCCCAGATATCCAATCCCTAAGAAGTTATGTAGCCACAAAACCATCTCTATATGAAACACTTAAGAAAGTACTAAACACAGAAGAAAAGGAAAAAAGAACAACATTCTTCACAAGACTACAGGGAAAAGAATAAAATATACACGAACTAACCCCAAAACCAAAAGAAAGACAAAAAAAGAAAAAAGAAAAAACCAAGTGAAGAACAACAACTCATTAAGAACTCCATGATAGGGACGAACTCTCACATTTCAATAATTAGTCTGAAAGTGAATGGACTAAACGCACCACTGAAAAGACATGGAATGACAAAATGGATAAAATATCACCAGGCAACAATATACTGCCTTCAAGAGACCCATCTCACTAGAAAGGACATACAGAGACTCAAAGTAGAGGATGG
>NW_007118543.1:0-330 GCF_000164805.1 Carlito syrichta
AGATAGGCAGCCAGCTATTTAAGTCACCTGGCTAGCCAGCTGACTAGCTGGTTAACACAGCTAGTTAAGTCAGCTGGAAACCAGTTGGCTAGCTAGTTAAGTCAGCTCGTTAAGTCTGTTGACTATCCAGCTGATTAGTTAGTTAAAAAGCTATTTAATTCAGATGGCTATCCATCAGGCTAGCTATTTATTTCAGCTAGTTAAGTCGGCTGAGTATCTAGGAAGCTAGCTATAAGTCAGCTAATTTTGTCAGCTAGCTAGCTAGTTAAGTCAGCTTGTTAAGTTATGTGGCTAGCTAGATAGCTAGCTAGGTAACTAGGTAGTTAAGCC
>NW_007118544.1:0-813 GCF_000164805.1 Carlito syrichta
CCATTAGAGACTACTACGTACACTTGTATGGAAACAAACTTGAAAACCAGAAGGAAATGGAAGACTTTCTGACATCACACAACCTACCTAGGTTGGAACAAGAAGAAATTGAGACCCTAAATAAACCAATAACAATCAAGGAAATCGACCACGTAATAAGAAAACTTCCTACAAAAAAAAGCCCTGGTCCAGATGGCTTTCCAGCAGAATTCTACAAGACATTTAAGGAGGAGCTGATACCAATCCTACTGAAGGCATTCCAGGCGATTGAAAAAGATGGAACTCTCCCCAAATCATTTTAACGAAGCCAACATCACATTGATACCCAAGCCAGGTAAAGATCCAACAAAGAAAGAGAACTACAGGCCAATATCTTTGATGAACATAGATGCTAAAATTCTCAACAAGATCCTAGCAAACCGGATTCAGCAATACATCTCAAAAATCATCCATCATGACCAAGTAGGCTTCATTCCTGGCATGCAAGGCTGGTTCAATATTCGTAAAACCATAAATGTAATTAAATACATCAACAGATGTCAAAACAAAAACCACATGATCATATCACTAGATGCAGAAAAAGCTTTTGATAAAATCCAGCACCCCTTCTTGATAAAAACCCTTGAACATCTAGGCATACGGGGAACATACCTCAAAATAGTAAAAGCCATCTACGAGAAACCCACAGCCAGCATACTCCTAAATGGACAAAAATTGGAACCAATTCCCCTGAAAACTGGAACTAGACAAGGATGCCCACTCTCTCCCCTCCTGTTCAACATAGTATTGGAAGTCCTGGCTAAAGCAATCAGA
>NW_007118545.1:0-540 GCF_000164805.1 Carlito syrichta
TCAGTACTGGAAATGTTAGCAGGCTCACATTTCTTGTTCCTGAGTTGAATGAGAGCAATACTTTGTTTCACAGTGAACATAATGCTGGCTTTGGTGTGATATGCAAAACTGAATAATATTAAGTAGTTTCAAGTGGTTTCTTTCTTTTTAATCAAGAAATGTTGATGGATCAAACATATTTCCTGGCTGGGCGCAGGGACTCATGCCTATAATCCCAGTATTTTTGGGGGGCCAAGGTAGGAGGATTGCTTGAGCCCAGGAGTTCAAGATCAGCCTGGGCAACACCATGAGACCATGTTTCTCAAAAAAATCAAAGACTCAGTTGGGCATGGCAAAGCACATTAGCAGTCCCAGATGCTCAAGAGGCTGAGGTGGAAGGATTACCTGAGTCTGGGAGGTCAAGGCTGCAGTGAGCTTTGATTGTACCACTGCCCTCCAGCCTGGGCAGCATAGCCAGACCCTGACTCAAAAAAAAAGATACTATCCAGTCTTGGCTGTGAGCTTGTAAGGCTTTTCTTGGAAGCCGCAGAATGCACCCTG
>NW_007118546.1:0-755 GCF_000164805.1 Carlito syrichta
CCATCCAATCTAGAAGGCCACAGAGACTGGGCAAAAACAACCCAGCATGATGGAAACTGAAATAAGATAGATTTTCGAAAGGCAGAACAGATAATAGATAAGGCCTTAACACAGAGTACAGCCACAGTCATCCACCCACGGATAATATGATAAGTGTCATAAAATGCAACTTTTTCATCTAATTAACAAAACCATTTGTACTCTCTCAGTCTGATTGGATATTATTAAATTATCCTAATTCAAAGCAGGTGCAACTCCAGACACACAAACAGATGGCTAAGAGTCAACTTCAAGTTTAGTTGACCCTGAAGCCCATTTGAAATAAATCCATTAGCTTTTATGCACCTTTTCCATGTTTGTTTGAAATTTGGCTCCATCGTTTAAAACAAAAGGAACAGGAGGGATGGGCATGAAGAGAACTGCAACTTCCTAGACCTTTCTTATTTCACCAGTTAGGTAAATCTACTGGATTTTGTTCTGAAATAGTGTTTTCTCACATCTGGAAGGAGAGAGTAAGACTGGTGGACAGGAGGTATGAGAACATAACCCCCACGGCGATTCTGTTATCTGCATTCCCACCAAAATTCCTGGAAAGGAAGGCCTCAATGAAAGGTCCCAGATCTTGGACTGGTCACGGAGAGCATGCAGATGGCCTAGGGGCTGTGGCCTAACCTGCGACCCTCTTCTCAGCAGTGGATCTAGCCAGATTCACTGCACCATGTCTCTGTGAGCATGGACAGAATCCAAATGCTTCA
>NW_007118547.1:0-710 GCF_000164805.1 Carlito syrichta
CACTTTCACTCATACCTTCCTTCTCCATGAGTGCTCTCCTGGGCCCCTTCTAGTAGTGTCAAGCACTTGGATGAGAACATATTCCCATGGGACTGTCCAATAAACCTCTGCTTGTGTTTTCAGGTCAACCCTGAAAGCTCTGTGTCTGCTTCTCCATATACATTTCTTTGCTGAGAATGGCAAATGTGCAATGTCTTCAGTAGGCCATCACGGTCCTCCCACTTCCAGGCATCTTTTTCATACAATACTTTCTTTCATTTTGAATCGGAGACCAGTATTGAAATTGCCGGATTGAATGGTATTTCTATTTTTCATTCTTGGAAAAACTCCGTACTGTTTTCCTCAGAGGTTGAAATGACCTATATTACCAGCAGTGTATAAGAATTCCCTTGTCTCTGAATTCTCACCAACGTCTTTTACTTATTACATTTAAATTTCAGCCATTCTGAAAGGTGTAAGATGATATCTTATCGTGGCTCTAACTTGAATTTCTCTGATAATTAGTAATATGAGCAACTAAAACATATTTGGTAACAACTCATGTTTTCTGTTTATGCTTTTAGCCCACTTTTTTAATAGGGTTGTTTTTTCTTCTCGGTTGATTGAGTCCTTGTAGATTCTAGATATTAGTATTTTGTCAAATGCATAGTTTACAAATATTCCCAGAGGTTGGGAACCCAAATACAGTCTAGGAAGTCTCACTGAGTTGA
>NW_007118548.1:0-743 GCF_000164805.1 Carlito syrichta
GATCACTGGAGCCCAGAAGGTCCAGGCTTAGGTGACCATGAGCATGCTGCTGCCCCCCAGCCTGGGCCACAGGGTGAGACTGACTCAGAAACATGGCCAGGCTCGGTGGCTTATGTCTGTAATCCCAGCACTTTAGGAGGCAGAGGCGAGAGGACTGTCTGAGTCCAGGGTTTGAGACCAGTCCGGGCAACTTGGCAAGACCTCATCTCTACAATAAATAAAAAAATTAACCAGACGTGGTGGTGCACGCCCATAGTTCCAGCTACATGGAAGACTGAGGCAGAAGGATCGCCTGAGTCAGCAGGTTGAGGTTTTGGTGGCCGTGAGCCTGCCGCTGCCCTCCAACTTGGGCAATGGAGTGAGACTCTGATTAAAAAAAAGTATTAAAACTGCATTTTTATTTTTTAATTTAGAAAAATTAGAACTACAGAAAAATGCCAAGAATAGTATCATAAGCATCAGCACATCCAGTGACCCAGAACTGATGATTGTTAACATGTTATTGTTTTTTAGTACTAAGAGTAAAACATTCCCAACAAGGTGCACCGTGTCCCCATTTGCATTCTCTCTCCTCAGAGGCAGATGCTGTCATAACTCAGCACGGACCCCTCTTGTCTCTCATTTCCTTTTCATGTGCATCAGTCAGCACTGGGTGGTATTGTGTCGATGCATTGAAAAGGATATGTGTGTCTGTTACCATGCTGGGCATGCCATTCCTAACTTGGTATCATAATTTTGAGAGT
>NW_007118549.1:0-659 GCF_000164805.1 Carlito syrichta
TATACAAAGTGCACAACTCCATGGTGCCACACTGAGCGACGTGACCGGTTCGCTGTCATCTTTGGGAAAGCATGATTTGTTCACCTATCGAATTCTAAAGTGTTTTTGATTTGACCTGTCCGTCTCCTATCCAAAGCCATTGCTCTTCCGTCGGCATTTACGAGGAAGAGCTGACAGGCTTGGCTTGCTGGCTGTGAGTGTGCATCAGCTTGGGAAATGCCGCGTCAAAGGTTTACTGCATTGTGATGTGTTTTCCAGTAGTTTGATTCCTGGGTGCTGTACGGTGTAATACACGATTCTCAAGGTACGGCTTGAATGAGCATAGCCGAGCATGTTATGTCGATACTTCACATGTAGGAATGAGCATGTCAATGGTGTCAGACTGAGTGAAATGAGTGCTCCACACTCACTTGTAGAAAAGCACTGCTTGCCTTCTGCTTGAGCCCTAAAACGTTTTACCCCTTGGTGTTGGGAGCCAACATATGGATCGATATGGCCAAGGCCTATGAAGGCCTATTCAGAAGCTCGCCTCGGAGACAAGGATATAACATCAAGTGTGTACATATGAATGGTAACCAGTGTATTTAAGATAGCTAAGATTTTCAATATTGGACTTATTCTATTTTATGAGAAACGTGCAGCAGAATTACTTTAAAATC
>NW_007118550.1:0-781 GCF_000164805.1 Carlito syrichta
CAGAGAGCTTGCTTTGTCTGCATGAGTGCACAGAGCTTGCTCTCTGAATGAGTGCACAAAGTGGCCATGTTCTCAACATGAAGAAAACCTTCTCAACAGAAGGAAACCATCTGTGGTTAGGAAGGGAGCCCTCACCAGGAATTGAATCACTTGGCACCTTGACCTTGGACATCCAGCCTTAAGAACTGAGCAAGTACTTTTCTGTTGTTTCAGCCACCTGACCCGTGGTATTTTGATATGACAGTGGAGTTGACCAGTGCATGCCCACACCAGTCACAGCAGAGGCCCAGGTGCTGCCAGATAGCCACAGTTCCCCAAGGTCTCATCTAAGTTTATACATGGTGAGTGTCTGGGCCTCGTCCTGATTCTCTCCATGGTCTGACCTCTGTCTGCCTGTCTGTGTCTGGCATCTTCGTGACACAATACACAGACTGTCTGGTTTGGACTTTTCTTTTATTTTCTTTTTATGAGTTGGAGTCTCACTCTGTCACCCAGACTGGAGTGCAGTGGCCGCTCCCGGCGATCCTTCCACCTCAGCCTTCCAAGTAGCCAGAATTACAGGCGTGTGCTACCACGCCCGGCTAATTTTTTGATTTAGTGTAGAGATGAGGTCTCGTCAAGTTGCCTAGGTGGGTCTCAAACCCGCGGGCTCACGCAATCCAGTCACCTCGGCCTCCCAAAGTGTGGTATCACAGGCTGAGCCACCAAGTCCAGTTGGTGTGAACTTTTCAGGACATATGTGTGTAGATGACTTGAGAAGACTTGGGCCTGGTCTGTGCTC
>NW_007118551.1:0-455 GCF_000164805.1 Carlito syrichta
GAGAAGGTACAGGACTGTCTCTTCCCCAGGTATGTACCCATACTGCGGTGCCACAGCCAGGCCTATCCTGGAATGGAGTTATCCTATCGTGACTGACGTCCAGGCTCCACCTGTGTTTGTTCCTCCCAGTGGTGGCCCAACTGTGTGGGTCTGACATTCAGAGCATTGCTGGGAAAGAGGGGTTTGTGTCAGCCCCAGACTCACCACTGATCTCTTTGGAGTTCTTTATCCTCCCTTCTGGCCACACGCTTTGTCCCACAGCTGGATCAGGGCAGGGGATAGGGCACCTGGAACTCAGCACTCATCATGTTTCTCTGAAGTTTGTGTTCTCAGGATATTGCCTTTGGGCCACGATCAAGCCCTGAGTAGTTGATCCATCAATCACCAGAGATCAGATCTGTGGGCCCTGCACTTTCCTGCTCCGCCTTCAATATGGTGGTGGGGTGCCTCTTTTG
>NW_007118552.1:0-825 GCF_000164805.1 Carlito syrichta
TCATTTGTGGCTACTTGAGACTCTGTGATCAAGTTTTCCAAGGCTCCTAGCCTCCCTGTGAAAGAGGCTGAGCCTGCCACTCTTTCTTTATCCTCTGATACATTTGCTCAACTTATGGAGTTGCTTACTGTTTTAGCTAGAAAGTGTTCAGTTTTGAAAAAGGAAGTGCCTTTGTGTCGTGCTTTGAGTTCAAAAGAGGAGGTGCCTTCCATACAGTGACTCATCCCTCAATTTCTAAGGAGGAGACCTCTCCTGGTGGTGGCAAGGACACCCCTTGGGTCTCAACAGCCCCTCAATTGACTCCGACTAGAGCCTTGCTTGTGGATCATGGATCCATACCCTCCCCCTTCTTGGCTCCCATCCAAGCTCGGCCACCCGATGTTAGGAAGTGTCTCTCCCCTTTACAGAAGACTGTTCAGTCAGCCTTGCTGTGGGGAGATGATTTAGAAGAATTTCACGCCTATTCAGTAGAAACTACAGGTTTGATGATCAGAGAAGGAAGGTGCGAATATCAGACTTTGTCTCCTAAGTCCCTGAAGGACCTTAAAACTTTTTTGGCACAGTATGGAACAACAGCACCATTTACATTAGCTATACTGGAAACCATTCCACAAGAGGCCTTGACTCCCTCTGATTGGCGTATGGTTACTAAGGCATGTTTGTCAGGCAGAGAATATTTGTTATGGAAGACCGATTTTTGGGTTAGATGCAAAGAGCAAGCTGAAAGAAATAGAGGAGATGAACTGAATAGGATTAATCTAGACATGCTTGTGGGCCAAGGAGAATACTCCTCCCAAGAGGTGCAGATTTTATATCCCCAAGCTG
>NW_007118553.1:0-704 GCF_000164805.1 Carlito syrichta
AGCCAGCAGCCTAGCCAGCTGATTTAAGTAGCTGAATTAACGAAGTAGCCAACTGGCTAGCCAGCAGACTTAATTGGCTAGCTACCTGGCTAGGCAGCTGAATAGCCAGCTGAATTAACTTGCTGACATAACTAGATAGTCTGATGGCTAGTCAGCTGTCTTAACTAGCTACCTAAATACAAAACACACTGGCTTGCCAGCTTAATTAACTACCTACCTACTAAGTTAACATGCTGGCCAGTGTGCTGACTTAAAAAAGTTACTTAACTAGCTAGCCTGCAGACTAGGCAGCTGCCTTAATTAGCTAGCTACCTTGCTAGGCAACTGGCTAGCCAGCTGACATAACTAACTGACTTAATGTACTAGCCAGCTGACTCATCTATATGACTTAACTAGATAGCTACCTAGCTAGCCAGCTGACTTAACTAGCTGACTTAACTAGCTAGCTACCTAACTAGCCAGCTTCCTGGAAAGCTCACTTAAGTAGCTGACAAAACCAGCTAGCCAACTGGTTGGCCAGCTGACTTAATTAGCTAGCCAGCTGGATGGCCAGCTGAATTAACTAGCTGTCTTTACCAGCTAGCCAGTTGGCTAGCCAGCTGACATAACTAGCTAGCTACCTAGCCCAGTCAGCTGGGAGGCCAAGTGAAATAACTAAGCTGTTTTAACTAGCTATCCCGCTTGCTAGCCAGCTGATATAACTA
>NW_007118554.1:0-726 GCF_000164805.1 Carlito syrichta
GGGAAGGGATAAACTTCTAAAGGAAAAAAAATGACCTAAAGGAAAAGACACAGATGTTAGACAGGCAGAACAACAACGTGTCATGTCAAGTCACTCTACCATCCATAGAAATAACATAAAAATAATGCTTTTACTTTGATACAGTAATCACAGGGGAATCTTTGGTCCAAATTCACAGCTATATTTATAGTGCTTTCCTGAATATTGCATAGTTTTTATAGTGTTCCCTGGCACAAGAGGATTTTCAGCCATAACCTTTTTTTAGTCATAAAGAAGAAAATGGACAGTAGGTTTTCATTGTTGTTTTTTTTTTTTTTTTGAGTTGGAGTCTCACTCTGTCGCCCACCTTGTCTTCCTCTCCACTCATTTCTTGCCTCTGTTTTTCCCAGACATTTGCAGCTGTGGCCCATGCATCCTTCCTTATTCATTCAGTAGGTCATTCTGAAGTCTGATGAATGAAGAGCACCATCCTTGACTGGTGGGGGACAGGAAGGGAGGAGGCCACAGAAAATCTTTTGTGGGTAAAGATAACATTATGGCAGAAAGTGCACCTTGATATTTGGGGAAGAAAAATAGTTTTTCCAGAAAGATGTTCCCATAAAGTATAGGTTGCAACCTGAGCTTTCATTTTAGTAGCGTGGTTTTAGCTCCTGTGAGACTCTCAGGTCTCACTTTTATCCTTTCTCACCCAGCCTTCTGTCTCCCTAGAGCCCTTTGCTTCTTTCT
>NW_007118555.1:0-606 GCF_000164805.1 Carlito syrichta
TTTGGCCATTTGAGATCTATGAGAATTAAATTAATGCACGTGTACATTTAGCAAAGACTCTGCCTGTCATATATTATGCATTGCTACTATTCAGCAGTAATAATTTTCATGTCTAGAAGTTGACCACATCTATTTTAAGGCATCTCATTTCTTTTTATCAAAATGAGAACCACCCATATTAAATTATAAAATAGAAGCAAGACAAATCTTTGAAGTATGAGATAAACTAGGTAAGGTTTGAAAATAGAGCCTTAGTAATTAATAAGCTACATTAAAATTATAAAATACATATTGTGTAAAATTAAAGTCCTCCAGAGAAAGAAAAAATAATCTTCCAAGAATCATCTCTCCCAAAACATGAATTAAAGCTGATAGGACTTCTTTTCTCTGCTTTACTTTTGTGACAGTATTGACATTAGGAAGTTTTCATGGGGCATTTTGTGGTGAATGACTGACCATTTTGAAAATTAAAAATTACTAACATTTTCTTTCTGTTCACCAGAGACTTCTCTTTCCAAAAATTCACAAAACTGCCAGTGTAATTTTTATTTGCTTAGTTTTGTTATTTTTGAAGTGGCAGATAGAGAATTTCTCTTTATGATCGGG
>NW_007118556.1:0-752 GCF_000164805.1 Carlito syrichta
GGAAGATTCATTCATAATTACTAAAACTTGGGAGTAATAACAGTGTCCTTCAGTAGCTCAACATATGAACAAACTGTGGTACATCCAGGCCATGGAATATTATTTGGAGCTTGAAAAGAAATAAGCTACCAATCTGTGAAAAGACATGGGGAAGCTTAAATGCATATTACTGTGAAAGAAGCCAGTCAGAAAAGACTACATACTGTAGCCTTTATGTGACATATTGTCATACTTGCTATGACATTTTGGAAAAGGCAGAACTATAGAGAGAGTGGCTCCCTGAGATTGGGGGTAGGGAGAGATGATCAGGCAGAGTACAGAAGCCTTGTATGGGAGTGAAGTTATTCTATACAGTACTCCAGTGGTGAACACATGTCATTGTACAGTCATCAAAACCTAGACAATGTACAACATCTACAGTGAACCCTAATGAAAACACAGTGGACTTTGGGTGATGATGTGTGAATATAGTTTCATCACTTTTGATAATGTCCCCAGGTGGTGCAGGATGTTGAAAGTGTCAGATTTTGGGCATGTGCAAAGTCAGAGAGTTTATGGGAACTCCTTGGGATTTCCACTTACTTTGGCTGTGAACCTAAAACTACACTAAAAAATAAAGTTTACTAATTAAAAAGTATATACACATATATCCTTTGACATTGTTAAAATTTACTTCATTCAATCTGTCCATTTATTTTACTGCTAGCTCTACCCTAGAGGTGATCAAATAAATAAATGCATCTCTTCTTTTA
>NW_007118557.1:0-524 GCF_000164805.1 Carlito syrichta
CAAAACAATCCTTAACAAAAAAAAACCAGGAGGTATCACACTTCCAGACTTCAAACTTTACACTAAGGCTACAGTAATAAAAACAGCCTGGTATTGGCACAAGAACAGGCTCATAGACCAATGGAACAGGACAGAGATTCCAGAATCAAAGCCTCAATTCCTCAACCAACTCATCTTTGACAAAGCCTCCAAGAACAACCACTGGGGAGAGGAGAACCTATTCAGTAAATGGTGCTGAGAAAACTGGCTGACCACATGCAGAACATTGAAACAGGACCCCTACCCATCACCATACACAAAAATTAACTCTAAATGGATCAAAGACCTAAACATAAAACTTCAAACTACAAGAATCATAGAAAATTCAGGAGACACCCTGAAACTGGAACTGGGAACCAATTCCTATTCAGAACCCTAAAGCTGATACCTTAAGAAATAAAACAGACAAGTGGGACCTCATAGCAGGAGGACAGTCCACAGAATGGGAAAAAATATTTGCCAAAGGTATATCTGACAAAGGCCTA
>NW_007118558.1:0-663 GCF_000164805.1 Carlito syrichta
CCCCATGGATATTTTATCAGCATCCTTGACTATAGTGGCAACTGCTGCAATGATTTTTAAGCATGGGGGCCACCTGCCGGTACTGGATCTAATTTTTTTGAAAGATAGGCTATGGGCTTTTTCCAGGGACCCAGCTGCTGTACTAGGACTCCTTTTGCAATTCCTTTTAGCTCATCTACATATAAATAAAATGGCTTTGTCAAATCAGGTAGCCCAAGGGCTGGGGCTGAGAGTAATGCTCGCTTGAGGCTGTTAAAGGCTTTGTTCATAGCTTCCGTCCAAACAAAATCCTGTTTGTTTTTAGTGGCCTCATATAGAGGCTTAACTAACTCAGCAAACCCAGGTATCCACAAGTGACAGAAACCCGCTGACCCCAGGAACTCGCGTACTTGTCGGACATTCTGAGGTGGGGGTATTTTTAGGACTGTCTCTTTCCTGGCGTCCGTCAGCCACCTCTGCCCTTCTTTTATTTTGTACCCCAGGTAGCTCACCTCTGTTCTGCAGATTTGTGCGTTTTCGGCTGAGGCGCGGTACCCCAGGGTGCCCAGAGTCTGCAGCAAGTCCTTGGTGCCTCGCAGGCATGTGTCTTGGTCCTCTGCCGCTAATAGGATATCATCTACATACTGTTAACAAAGTCAGGTTATGGTTTTTTGTATGGAACTC
>NW_007118559.1:0-724 GCF_000164805.1 Carlito syrichta
TGTTTGAGATGTTTCTGTCATTGAGGTTTCTAACTTTGAAGTGTGTACAAATTCAAAGAAAAGCAGAGAAGAAAGCAGGTATGCCTGAGATGTTGGTACAAATACTATAACAGAAGATGCATAGCATATGATGAACAGAGAAGAGACATTTAGACCAGAGGGGTATGGTTGAGGGATGTCATCACAGAACTGCTAGTTTGTATGCTGAGTTTGGAAAAGGAAAAAGAGTTAAGCAGCCAAAAATGAACACCAAGGTTAGCTCAGGCAGAGCAAACAGCTTGAGCAAAAAGTAGCAATGGGAGCAAGCAGGGTAGATTCAGAGAATTGCAATTAAGTCAATAAAACTCAAGTGTCATTAGAGAAGTGAGCACAATGACCAGTGAGACTGGGGATTTAATAAGTGTACAGGTCAGGTTAAGTTAAAGATTAGAATGGGGAATCACTGAAGGATTTTATGGAGGGAAGCCCACTAAGGCAGTGGGGGTTGAGGAAATATATTTATTCATGCAAACAGGAATTGAGAACAGGCTATGGGTGAGTCCTTTTTTTCTTGTTGACCCGGATTAACAGGAATCAATAATTCATGCCCTCCTTAAATTTATCCTCTAATGTGTTTTGGTGTGTGTTATGCTAGATTTATTCCATTATTTATATGGTGAGTTAGCCCTAAGAATTCATCTGACGTTTGACTGAAAATCCCCTGAGTGGGGCTATTATTATATTT
>NW_007118560.1:0-775 GCF_000164805.1 Carlito syrichta
AATTGCTTTGGATATAATTAGTTAAGATGAGGTCATATTGGAGCAAAGTGGTTCTCTAACACAATATGACTAATGTTCTTATGAGAAGAGGAAATCTGGGCACATACAGCAAACAAGGAATGTACCAGGTGAAGATGAAAACAGAGATGGGGGTGATGCATTTACAAGCCAGAGAATATCTAAACTGCTGGCAAACCCTCAGCAGCTGGGGAAAGGCATGAATCAGATTCTCCCTCAAAGTCCTCGGGGTAAGCAACCCTGCTGACACCTTGATTTGGACTCCCTGCCACCAGAACTGCCAGACAAGACACCTCTGTTCCTTAAACCTCTAAGTCTGTGGCATTTTGATGCAACAACCTGAACAAACTAACATGTTATGATGAATTTTCAGCTAGTTCACTGAAAAGGCAAAAGGAGAACAGGAAGGTATTGCAGAGGCAAATAAAGGTAGCAGCTTCCACCCCACAGGGGATTAAAAAAAGAGGGAGGACACAGGGGAGGAACCCACAGACCTGAGACTCAAACCTGTGGGATGGGTACACGCTTGACTGAATCTGGGCTCGCTGAGGAGCCTGAACACCCAGCTTGGTGAGCATTGGACACCAGGAAAACTGGACAAGCTTTTGCCTGGTGAAGTCACGTGGTTGTGGCAGCACTGAGGGTGATGGGAAGGGATCTGGCCAGGAAGGAAGAGGCCACAATGGAGAGATGAGATTTGCAAAGTCCTGGCTATGTACTGCAGAAGACAGTGTTGAAACTGAGAGACAAAGATGTA
>NW_007118561.1:0-669 GCF_000164805.1 Carlito syrichta
GAGGGAAGAAGTTAAGATTTTAATATAGGTGGTCAGGGAAGGCTTCCGTGACTTTTGAGTCAAAGCCTGAGCAGATGCCCACATCTTCAATGCCAGCTCTCTCACTGCTCTTGCCTCCACACAGCAACACAGCTAAGAGTGAACACACATGAAGCCCATCTGATGTGGCAAGCACTTTCTATATTTGGACTCAGTACATTCTCACAACCCTATGGGTCACCTTGATTAATGAGAAACCATGAATATGCTGAAGAAGAGAAAGGTTAACTGACTTGCTGAAGTGGGTTCTACCACTACAGTAAACAGTAGAGCAGAGAGAGAAGCCCAGAAATTTTCAGTTCCAAAGTCCATGCTCCATATGACACCCTGTTGTAAAGGTTTTGACTTGATTGCTTCCTGTGTTCCTCACACCTTATCTCACAGCATCACCTACTTTCTTCCCAGCTATTCCATTCATGAAATCTCAGTAGACATTTACTACCTCCTGGTAGGAAACAGAACTGTCAACTGGCAGAACAGTGGGGAAGGAAAACACCCGGATTCCAACAACTTCAGAGTAATGTCCACAAAGCGACAGAAGACTGGAATAATGAAGCTAACAATAAAAACAATGAGCTGTTCTATATTTGTGTGTTTACTGACCACTTCCTATGTTCCAGGCACTGTGCT
>NW_007118562.1:0-805 GCF_000164805.1 Carlito syrichta
GACTTTTTCATTGTGTAAGGGATTTCTGTGTGCCCCTGCTGCCGTGTGTCTTTAAGGATACATTGCTGGGCATAATGACACAAAGTTGTTTTTACAAAGTTGTGGTTGCCATGCAGTGGTTATGTGGGCAGTCAAGCAAAGAAGACAAATCAGGTTCAAGTGTCTTACTCGCAATCTTTATAAACTCTAACACTGCAGCTAGATCACACCATGCCTGCACCAAAGTATTTTTGAAATTTTAACCCAACTAAGAAATTCCGTGATTATGAGAGAAAAAAAAGGTGTATATGCACAGTGGCAATATTTCATTTTCTGATTTAAAAGATTTTTTTAATAAAATGAACTGCAGATATAATTTATCTTAAAGTGTTCCTTGTTTAAAAAGTTTATTCATCTTGATGTTATTTCTATATATTAATTAAGTTCCCAAATTAGATTTATATTTGGTATTGTCACTATTGAACTACTAGAAAAATTGAAGATACTACTTATTAAAAATTGCACATTGTGTAATATAATTAGTGGAAGATTTGCCTGTTGAAGCCACTTTATTAGGTAAGTATTTGGATTACAATGGGATTGGCTGTTAAATGGCTTCATACCCAGAAAATATTTTACAAAAATCAAAACTTGTCACATCCCTTTACCTTTTTCTTTTTCCCCACCCCTTCCACTAATTATTTGGTAATTAATTTACATTAAAGTATAAATAGTTAATAAAGTTTACTATGTTGCTTTCTTCCCAAAGGCACTCCCATGTTAGTAGGGGACTAAAATATCTCCTAAATCGAGTTCTATATACAAA
>NW_007118563.1:0-674 GCF_000164805.1 Carlito syrichta
TTGGCTTTCTGATTCGCTGCCCTTCTTGTTCCTTCTGTGAAAATGACAGCAAAAGATCTGTTCTGGTCCATTTAGAAGCACAAAATAAGCTGGGAGGCTGAGGTAAGTGGATTGCCTGAGCCCGCGGGTTTGAGACCCACCTGGGCAAGTTGGCAAGACCTCATCTCTACAATAAATCAAAAATTAGCCGGGCGTGGTAGTGTGCACCTGTAATTCCAGCTACTTGGAAGGCTGAGATGGAAGGCTCGCTGGAGCCCAGCAGGTCGAGCCTGTGGTGGCCGACAGCAGCCACTGCTTACTCAAGCACATAATGAGTCCTGTCATCTCTATCTAACATGCGTGGGAAAACCTGGGTGACACACAGCCAGCAAGTTGCTCTGCCACTGTCCCTCCATGTGGTCAATGCAGCTGCCCTGTATCTGACTCAATGACACCTTCCCCTAGGTCTAACCCACAATGAAAGCTTTCTTTGGGCAGGGAGTAAGGGGAAAGCTAGAAGGAGAGGCTGGGAACTGCCCCATTCCCCAGCATAGGAACACTCAGCCTTCCTCTTCTGACTCTAGGACAGCAGAACTCCAACACTCTCTACAGAGCAGAGTGACTGGCTAACAAAGTTCCACCTGACCCATTTTCCTGGGGGGCTACCCTCCACCACCACCAGAAAAACAAAGCCC
>NW_007118564.1:0-821 GCF_000164805.1 Carlito syrichta
ACCTCTACTTTTGGATACTTGAATGTAAATACTGTATAGCAGGTTAAGTTTCGTTAAACACTTGGTCAATTCCAAAATAACATGCTTTACCAAGCACCAGGTATAGGTCATTGCTATATTCTTTCTTCTGCATTTATCTTACATTCAGCCATACTTTTTCATATGGTTCACTCATTTTCTCAACAAATTTTTTTGTCGAGAGAGAGAATATTTGAATCAATTTTATATATTTTACAATTATAGAAATATTTTTAACATAAAGTGATACCCTTAATGAAAAGTATAAAATTAAAGTTATATAAAAATTATTAAGAACAATAATTCTTTGCTAGGAAACTAAAAAATTTTTACTAAAGAGAAGTCCTTTCAGGTGACGTTTGAAGAATGGGTAGGATTTCAACATCCACATGTGCATAAATGGAGAAAAACATTTCCAACCACAAATGCAGTAAAGTTCAACTAAACAAATGAAGACTTGGAAAATATTAGATAGATGACATCTACCAAGCACTGAGAGCCTTCAGTTGAATTTATATCAGATCACACTGCATTTCAAAAATTCTTTCTTTAGATGGGGAGAGGGGAATAATAATGCAGAACACAGGCTCCAGTCAGAAGTGCCTGTATAAGCTCTTTTTTCTGTCCCCACTTCAAGTACACAACAATAGGGCATGCTCTAGAGTTCAATTTGCCTGTAATGTACCTTCTCTGCATTCCTTGCTTGCTTCGTTTCCATTCCCCACACTCAATCACTAATCTTATCCTGCTTCACAGATTCTCAGTAAATGTTTCCTCAACTTATCTGAACTTAGCTCAGAAAA
>NW_007118565.1:0-716 GCF_000164805.1 Carlito syrichta
TCGCAAGTCTCTCTCTCACTCTTTCATATATATATATCTTTCTCTGTGTGTGTGTGCATGTATAGCCTCTGTATGAAAAATTCTGAGGTTGAAAAAGGGTGTCCTGTTTTGATGGTAGCTCAAAGAAACATATCCTTACACATAGATTGTATGTGATACAATTCAGTGGGAAATAACTGTACAGTTGCTTGATTGACTCAAACATCTGCTTCCAATTGCTTCAAAAGAGGTTTTAACCAAAATCTGTGGAAGAAATAACTTAAACTCTTCAGTGTATTTTGGTTACCAAAGAGTAAGAATTTCACACTGTTTTAGTTTATCAGAGTGTGTCCTTATAAAATTGAACAGTCCATTCATAGCCCTGCTATAACTTGAATTATCATTTGTGATTTTTACCATACGTTTTGTATATTTATTTTTAATTTTAAAGATGTGGGGTACAATTCATGGTTAGGTACATATGTGGTCATAGTGCAGGTAAAGTTTGGGTACCCTAGTTGATGTTATGTGTCCCCCTCCCTCCCCCGCAGTGTCCCACTACTGCCAATCCCTTTCTTATAGTATTATGATAAATGTTCAGGGTCCACTTATGAGTGAGTACATGTAGTACTCAGATCTTTTGTTTCTGTGATAAACCACTGAGAATGATGAACTCTAAATCCATTCAGGTTGCTGTGAAGCCCATAATTTTGCTTTTCTTCATGACTGTGTTATAT
>NW_007118566.1:0-739 GCF_000164805.1 Carlito syrichta
CAGGGAGTTAAGTAGGCATGTAGCTATTAAGTCAGCTGGCTAGCCATCCAGCGTCTAGTTATGTCAGCTAGTTAAGTCAGCTAGCTATCCAGCTGTCTAGCTAGGTAGCTAGCTAGTTAAGTCTGCTAGCTAGCCAGCTGTCTACTTCGTGAAGTCAGCTAGTTAAGTCAGCTGGCTAGTCTGCTGGCTAGCTACGTAACTAGGCAATTAAATCATCTGGCTAGCCAGCTGGCTAGCTAGGTAGCTAGCTAGTTATGTCAGCTGTCTAGTTAGCTTGCTAGCTAGTTAAGTCACCTAGTTAAGTCAGCTGACTAGCCAGCTGGCTAGCTAGGTAGCTTGCTAGATAAGTCAGCTGGATACACAGCTGGCTAGCTAGAAAAGTCACCTAGTTAATTCACCTGTACAGCCAGTTGACTAGCTATGTAGCAAGCAAGCTAATTCAATTGGCTAGATAGCAGGACAGCTAGTTAAGACAGCTAGTTAAGTCAGCTGGCTAGCCAGCTCTCTAGCTAGGTAGTGACATAGTTAAGTCTGTTGCACAGCCAGCTGGCTATATAATTAAGTCAGCTAGTTAAGTCACTTGCTATCCAGGTGGCTAGAGAGGTAGAGAGCTTCTTAAGTCCCCTGGCTAGCCAGCTTGCTAGCTAGGTAGCTAGCTAGTTATATCAGCTGTCTAGCCAGCTGGCTAGCTAGTTTAGTCTCCTAGTTAAGTCAGCTGGACTAGACATCTGGCTCCCTA
>NW_007118567.1:0-790 GCF_000164805.1 Carlito syrichta
ATTTGATTTTAATTCTCTTTAAAGTTAACACAGATGTTGGTCCACCAATGAAGTATCCGGGTCCATGTTCCTCAGAAACTCTTAATGTTTTGCCACAGTGATACTACCGCATTTTCCTCTTCAACTATCCTTTACCACATAGAAAAAAATATTTTTTTCTGGGTCTGGGTGACAGAGTGAGACTCCAACTCAAAAAAAAAAACCAAAACCTAAGATATTACAGCTGATTCAAAGGAGAATTCAAAGCGCCATAAGTATTCAAGTTCTTTAAAAAAGCAAAAATAAATATTAAAATAGTTGCAAAACTGACATTTTCACTGGGAAAAGGAGTGGCATTAAGTGCCCTTCCATTTAATTGTTTATGATCCTGTGCCTTGCCATGTAACAGCTTACAGAACTGAAAAAATTCAAGGACAATGAAAGCTGTGAATAGTCTGGAAGAGTGTACAGACATTCAGTAATATATTGGTTTTCTTTGCCCATTTTCAAGTGTTTCACAATTTTTTCCTGAGAGTAATATTTTAAAAAATTGAAACAAAATTTACATTCTACACCAAAGCATACTTTAAGAAAACAAAGTACAAGAGTAGGGAAGCTATGTGCCTCAGAACTCTTCTGTCTAAGTGTCAAAGTGCCTACTCAGTGCCTAAGGGGCCCTTGCCACAATTAACAGACTGGAGTAAAAAAATCTAGAGTACTTATGCTCAGACTAAAAGGATAAATTACTCAAGTAAAAGTACTGATTTGGAAAAAGGGGTTTAAAGAAAGTATCATTTAATGAATCCTATGG
>NW_007118568.1:0-541 GCF_000164805.1 Carlito syrichta
ACTAGGAGGATAAAACCCAATGGCATGGGATTGTAAATGACAGGGAGGTGGGATCCCAAATAGTATGTGCAATAAAAAGCAAAATCATTAATATAATACACCTAATCTACAAAAGTTATCAAAAGTATGAGTGTAAATTACTAGAATCATTTCCAAGATTTCCATGTGGCAGGGAGAGTGCATGCTTTCCTTACTGTTTGGGGTCAAAAGGTCAGTTGTTCACGACTTTAAGAATACCTCCTTGAAATGCACATGGTAGTGTCTGTCCAGCAAACTCCACATCCCTTTTGTTTTCTTTGTATTTCTTTTTTTAGCTACTAGCGAGCCTCTGGAGAAACAATATATACAATTAAATATGATCCATTCTAAACATATTTGAATTTTAGAGAGAACTGTGATATTTTTAAAAGCTCATCTTCCTACTGCTTATTCATTTATTTAATGCCAATTAATATCCCCCTTGATGTGTTATTTTTTCATTCTCAGCTGAAGGCGGGCTCAGTAACGCCGCCTGTCTTCCCAGCAGTTTCGGAGGCCAAGG
>NW_007118569.1:0-728 GCF_000164805.1 Carlito syrichta
GATCCACTATACGAGGTAGTCTTTTTTTTTTAATAAAGCAGTATTTATTTAGAGGACAGAGAAACTCCAACACTGGGAAGGGAGCTGAGGGGGTTGCCCACGATGTAGTATTTTATTATTATGGTCACCAAATCCTATTGGAGCTTGGTTATAGCACAACCAGATACTATTTTAGCACTTTTTTTAGTTTAGAAACTTTTGGATGTTTTTAGTATTATGTCACAGGCCTGAGCCGTTTTTATAACAGGATTTGAACATTGCTTTAGCTAAGATCATCGTCAATTTTCCAGAATTTTCAATTATCCAAATTTTTATATTAATGAGGAGCCCAAATACACACTACATTGAAAATCTCCATTTTTTTGGTTATATATATTGGGCCCCAAATTCTCTTTTTTCTGTTTTCCTGATTTTAAATGCTTGATGATTAAATATATCAGATTAAACGAATACTTTGTTGCAGAGTAGAGCATTATGTCTTAGGTAGAGATAATAATAGGGGATTCAATGGAAATACTCTTTTAAAAACATAAATTGGGTTAAAATATAAAGGGAATGTGATTTTATATTTCCTTCAAATATATGAGGGAAACCTTTATCTATGGATTGCACATCTGTAACATTTAATGAAAATTAACAAGCAGAAAATACAGAGTGCCCCAAGAAAATGTTCACAAATTTTAAGAATGGATAAAGCTGTATTAAACTATGATACTCTTTTATTTTCT
>NW_007118570.1:0-570 GCF_000164805.1 Carlito syrichta
CTGTTATTTCCTTGCCTTTACCAGTTTCAAAGAAAGAGAATCTTCAATAACTTCTCTACTGATCCTTGTTGATCAGATCAACTTTGTTTTGGATTCCTATTGAATCAAAGACAAACAGACTCATTTAATCACTCTCATGTGTAACTTTGTTTCAGTTCAGGATTCTCACTGTGCTTCTATTTCCTTGTTATAAAGACTATTAGGCAGTTGGGGGAAATACAGAAATTACCCTAAATTCTATTCACTAAATATCAAAATTTTCAGACAAATTTTCTCAATTGTAAAATACTTTGGGACTCCAAGTAATTATATGCAATTAAAACCCCGTTGTTGGTTTACTTTCCCTTGTTAATTTATAATATAATTACCTGTACTAAGGAGAACTAACAGATTAGCAAGCACTGGAAATCAAAAATATCTCTCAACATCACAAAAATAAAGACAAACATTTATTCTACTAGTGGAGTATTTCAGATTTCAGATAAAACTATTTAAATACTTTCCACTTTTTTAATAAGCCATAAAGAATCTCAAGAGTATTTCCTTGGAGACAATGTTCTCGGTTCTTTG
>NW_007118571.1:0-766 GCF_000164805.1 Carlito syrichta
CCAGACTGAATTGCAGTGGCCGCTCCTGGCCACCTCAGCCTCAACCTGCTGGGCTCCAGCAAGCCTTCTGCCTCAGCCTTCCAAGTAGCTGAAACTGCAGGAGTGTGCTACCACACCCGGCTCATTTTGATTTATTGCAGAGATGAGGTCTCGCCAAGTTTCCCAGGCAGGTCTCGAACCCGCAGGCTCAGGCAATTCACTCACCTCAGCCTCCCAAAGGCACGGTCATTTTTACCACTTGTAAGAGGTATATAATTCAGTGGAATTCAGTATACTGGCAGTGTCGTGCAGCCATCAATCTAGTTCCAGAACATTTTCCTGACCTCCAGAGGAAACTCAGTGCTCCCCATCCCCCCCATTCTTGGCAACCACTAATCTACCTTCTTTCTCTGTGGATTTGCCTATTCTGCTGTTCCACATAAGTGGATTTTTACAGTATGTGGCCTTTGGTGTCTGGCTTCTTTCACTGAGCATGCTGTTTTCAAAGTCTATCCATATTGTAACATGCCAGCACCTCGTATCTTCTTTCCTTGTAACTACATATGTGTGATATTTGCTAACTAGACCATTTTTAAATTTAATGTTCCGTGTCATTAACTACATCCACATTGTTGTGTAACCTCTGCCCCATCAATCTCCAGAACTTTCTTCATCTTTCCCAACTGGAAGTCAGTCTATACTTGTTAAATATGAACTTCCTGTTCTTTTCCCTGCATCCCTTGTAGCCATCACTCTACTTTGATCGTTCCCTATGAATTTGATCCTT
>NW_007118572.1:0-310 GCF_000164805.1 Carlito syrichta
ACCCTTTTCTTACTTAGGTCATATATAACTGCCAGAAACTTGCTTGCCTTATTAATTTGTTCAGTTATTCAACTTTCATAGTTCAAAGATACATTTACTAATAATATGGTTCAATTAGTATTTTTTAAAATAACTTTTCCCTAATAATTGATGATAACATGGAGCAGCTATTCCTCCTGTGCTTAATTGGTGAAATTGCACTGATATAGTGAACGGAATTAAACTGCTGAAAAATAACTTGGTCAGATTTATTCATTCAAGTTTTGAAGGCTGAGTTGCTATGGCACCAAAGATTAATTTTTTTTTAAAG
>NW_007118573.1:0-663 GCF_000164805.1 Carlito syrichta
CCCTCACTAATGAAGCTTAGTTTGGCTGGATAGGTTATTCTTGGTTGAAATTGTTTCTCTTTTAGAACTTTGAAGATAGGGCTCCAGGCTCTCCTAGTCTGAAGGGTTTCTGTGGATAAATCTGCTGCTATTTTAATTGGTTTTCCCTGGTAGGTAGTCTGGTCTTTTTCTCTTGCTGCCTTTGGGATTTTTTCTTTTATAGCTACTTTGTGTAGGCAAATTATTATGTGTCTGGGAGTTAGTCTTCTCATTTGTTGTCTTGCAGGGGTTCTCTGAATCTCTTGTGTTTGAATTTTTTCATCCTTGATTAGATGAGGGAAGTTTTCTTGAATGATTTCATGAAATGTTTATTCCAGTGTGGCTTCCGTTTCTCTCTCTGCCTCAGGAAGCCCAATTACTCTTAGGTTTGGTCTCTTGAAGTGATCATTTATCTCTTGCAGGTTTTGTTCTGTCTTTTTGAGCTTCTTTTCTATGCTTTTGACAGTTTGGGTTAGTTCTGTGTTTTGGTCTTCGAGCTCTGAGATTCTTTCTTCTGCTTGGCTGATTCTGCTTTCCATGCTTATTAGTCTGTTATTCATTTCAATCACAGTATTCTTTACTGCTGTCTTTTCTGACATCAACTCCTTCCTATTTTCCTCATGTCTCACCTCAATTTTTTAAATT
>NW_007118573.1:683-28827 GCF_000164805.1 Carlito syrichta
ACCAGTCAATTCTGGGGCTCTTCATTGTTTGTGTTCCAGAATCTATTTTCTCAGTGTCTGATCTCCCAGGGGTCTGTGTGAGATCTATATTCTTCTTTTGGTTTTTCTTCATTTGTACTTAAGGGGGGAGCTGTGATTCAAAATCTATCTGCAGTTCCTGGTATTCACTGACAGGTATGTGAATAATCTGGAACCCACTTCCCACTGCCTTGGCATCTGTCTGTGCAGTGGGGCTATAGGTTTTCTCCCTGAAATAAAATGTGGTTAGCAGAGGGGAGAGAATAGAGCAGATAGTAGGTTGGAGAGGGGGGTGGAGAGATAGAGGAGTAAGGGGGGGGAGACAAACGAGTGTGCCAACAAATAGAGAGAGAGTCCTATACTGAAACAGATAAAAACAATAGACCACAGCTACAGATGAACCAACTCTCATACAAACAAAAATAAAACATATAGTGATGCTAACACACCAGCTATCCAACTACCTTATTAGTGTGCTGTTCCTCTATACCAAGATATGGTTTACAGAGAGAAGAAAAGAGAAGAAAAGGAAGAGGAAAATAGAAAAAAAGGAACAATACAGTAGGAATAGAATTAAATCATTAAACTGACAGAATCATTGAAGCACACTCTGAGACATTTCGTTTAAGTCCAATGTCCTTTCAGGTCTGATTTCTAGTTTTCTTTTCAAACTGGTAAATTAGTTTGCAGTTAGGGTCAGTTGCCCCTGGTCTGCTGTGAAGGACAGTTCAGGTCACCCTCTGTTCACCACTCTGGCCTATGTCTTTATCAAGCTTGTTTCTCCCGTTTCTGTGGTGTTACCTTGAATCGCCAGCAGGTGGTGCTATCTCAGCTGCTCGTCCCAGAGGGGGTGGGGCTGAACAGGGACGGTAGAGGCTGAAGATGGCAAGGTGGCTACCTGCCTCAAGGCAGACGTCAGGAGACTTACGCCAGGCAGGACGTCTCGGTCGCAGGAGAGGTGTCAGCGATCCCAGCAGATCTTCCCTGAAGGGGCTTCAAGGACTGAAGTTGTGTATCGCCACCGGCCTCGGTGGTGCGATGTGCTACTGGTGGCGGTGACTGCGGGGGCTGCAACGGCTGTGGCGGCAGTGTCTGCGCTGCAGTGGTTGTCCAGACCGCTGCGATGCTCCAGCAGTGGCAACAGCTGAGCTCCGTATGAAGAGCAGCTTGCGATGTTGGGGTCCGTAGCCCCCAGGGCGAGAGTCAGAGAGCCACTGCAGTTCTCCTTTGCAGAGGTTTTCACATACCGGGTTTCCCCATCGCCATCTTGCCAGAAGTCCTCCTATATTTTCTTTTGAGTAATGTCTGGTCATGCCATTTGCCTACTTTTTGCAGAATATACATTATTTTCATCAGCACATGGAATATTCTTCAAGATATACTATATGATAAGTGACAAAACTTATCCCAATAAGTTCAAGAACTTTGAAATCATATCAAGTACATTCTCACATTATGGTAGGATAAGACTAGAAGTGAAACAGACACATGAAAAAGTGCTCAGCCTCACTCATCATCAGAAAAATGCAAATCAAAACCACATTGAGATACCACCTAAAACCAGTAAGAGTGACCATCATTCATAAAACAAACAACAACAGATGTTGGTGAGTATGTGGAGAAAAAGGAATGCTTCTATACTGCTGGTGGAAATGCAAACTAGTGCAACCTCCTTGGAAGACAATATGGCAACTTCTGGAAGAACTAGAAATTGACCTCCATATGACCCAGCCATTCCCCTATTGGGAATATACCTGAAGGAATTCAAATCATTCTACAAAAAAGATACCTGCACATATATGTTTGTTGCAGCTCTATTCACAATAGCAAGAACATGGAACCAACCATGTTGTCAATTGAAGCTGGACTGGATTTAAAAAAATGTAGTACATATACACAATGGAATATTATGCAGCTATAAAGAAAGACAAACATATGGACTTCACAGTAACTTGGATGTATTTGGAGTCTGTCATACTCAGTGATCTATCACAGAAACAAAGAATAGAGTACCATATTTTCTCACTCATAAGCTGACCTTGAACAATTATAATACTATAAGAAAGGGATTGGCAGCAGTGGGAAACTTTCAGGGGAGAGGGTTGGGATTGACAGTTAAGGGAAACTGCTGGGGGAGGGAGGGATGTATTTCATTAACAAGGGTACCTGCATAATCACTGTTTGTATACCTAACCCTGAATTGTGCCCCACATCTTTATAATGAAAAAAGGAAAAAAAAACAGACTAGAAGTTAATTCTAAGAGGCACTTTCAAAACCATACAAACACATGGAAATTTAAAAATCTACTCCTCAATGACATTTGGGTCAAAAATTAAGTCAAGATGTAATTTGAAAATGTATCCTGTGAAAATTGTCAGCAGAGTTGGGGGTGGGATCGGCAGTAGTGGGAAACTACCAGGGGAGGGCGGCACACATCATCAACAAGAGAGCTGCAAAATTAACGTCCATATACCTAACCTTGAATTGTACTCCACATCTTCAAAATTAAAAATTAAAATACAAAAAAAGAAATAGGCAGGTGCATTGAAAGAATCTCCAAAAAATTTTACTGGTATGGAACGCATGTGATACAACACTAGCTTATATATTGATGCTGACGGGTTCCTAGGACACTTACCTGGTAAGGGAAGCCTGTACTACAAAGGGACAACCCTTCAAAAAATAATTCCAGTTGTTATGGTTACCCATTCCTTACAACATCCCAAACTTTAATCAGAAAAAAAAATAGGAACTCTGAACAGAACAATATCAAAGAATGAGATTAAATGAGTAAATAAAAAATCTTGCAACAGCAACAACAAAAAAAGCTCAGAATCAGTTGAATTCACAGGTACGTCCTACCAGGCTTTCACAAAAAACTGGTGCCAATACTACTGAAACCATATTGTCAGATTAAGAAGGAAAGAATTCCTCCTGACTCATTCTATGACACCAGTATCACCCCTAATACCAAAGCCAGAAAAAAACACAAGGACAAAAAAAAGCAACAAAAATACCCTTACAAACTAATATTCCTTATGTACAAAGATGCAAAATCCTCACAAAATACTAGAAAACTGAATCTGAAACACATTTACCATGCGTTTACCATGATCAAGTGGGTTGTATCCCAGTGATGCAAGGATGGCTTAATATATGCAAGTCAACAAATGTCATCCATCACATAAACAAAATTGAAAATAAAAATCATATGATCATTTTAATAGATGCAGAAAAAAATCAATAAAATTAAGCAAGACTTCATGCTAAAAACCATCAACAAAATAGGTGTAGAGAAATATAATTAAAAATAATAAAAGCCATATATATTACAAAGTTACAGAAAACATCATATTGAATGGGGAAAAGTTGAAATAGTCTTTCACAGAACTGTAATGAAGTAAGGATGCTACTTTTATGACTTCTATTCAACATAGAACTGGAAGTCCCAGCCAGAGAAAACAAACAAGAGAGAGAAATAAAGGATATCCAAATTGGAAAAGAAAAAATCAAACTATCTCTGTTTGTCATGATATTATCTTATACCTAGAAAACCCTAAAGACTCTTCCAAAAGACTCCTGGACTTCATAAATGAATGTGGTAAAGTCTCAGATTACAAAATAAATACACACAAATCAGTAGCACTGTCATATATCAGCAAAAACCAAAATGAGAATCAAGTAAAGGATTTGTCAATGAATCCTTAGCTATTATACCAAAAATACAGGCAACAAAAGCAAAAATAGACACACAGGATTGCACTTAACTTCAAAAGTTTTTGTTCATTAAAAAAACACAGTCAACAGAGTGAAAGGGCAACTTATGGAATGGGAGCAAATATTTGCAAATTATATATGTAATAGGAAGTTATTCTCAAAGTATATTTATAAACTCTAATTAAACAACTCAAATACATTAAATAATGCAATTAAAATGGGCAAAAGACTTGAACACACATTTCCCAAAGGATTATATGCAAATGGACATATGAAAAGATGCCTAACATCATTAATCACTAAAGAAAAGCAAAGTAAAATGACAATGATATATCACCTGGTTGCCATCAGTACAGTTATTTAAGAAAAATAAAACAAAAGACAGAAAACACATACTGACCAGAGGTGAAGTTAGAAACCTTGCCACTGATGATGTAATTGTAAAATGGTGACACTATTATAGAAAACAGCATGTATGCGCCTCAAAAAAAATTTTTTTTAATTGAACTGCCATGTAATTCAGCAAATCCAATTCTGTGTATATATTCAAAAGAATCGAAAGCAGATTTTAAAAAAGGTATTTAAACACTTGTATTTATAGTAGTATTATTAATATCCATGAAGTGGAAGCCACCAAGTCCATTGAGAAATGAATGAATAAACAAAATGTGACATATACATAAAACGGGACACTATTGAGCCTTATAAAGAAAATAAGTCCTGTCACATGCTACAACATGAATGAACCATGAAGACGCTGTGCTAAATGAAAAAAGCTGGTCACAAAATGAGAAATGATGCATGTTTCTATTTTTATAATGTATTTAAAATAGTAAAATTTATAGATACAGAAATTTGAAAGGGTGTTACCCGGGTCTGAGTGTAAGACGGTGATGGGAAGTTGCTTGATGGGCATAGAATTTCAGTTGTGCAAGATGAAAAAGTAATTAAAATCTATTTTGAAGCTGGGCTTGGTGGCTCAGCCTGTAATCCCGTGCCTTTGGGAGGCTGAGGTGAGTGGATTGCCTGAGCCCGTGTGTTCGAGACCCGCCTGGGCAACTTGGTGAGACTTCATCTCTACAATAAATCAAAAAATTAGCTGGGCGTGGTAGCGCGCGTCTGTAGTTCCAGCTACTTGGAAGGCGGAGGCGGAATGATCGCCGGAGCCCAGCAGGTCAAGGCTGCGGTGGCTGGGAGCGGCCACTGCACTCCAGTCTGGGTGACAGAGTGAGACTCCGACTCAAAAAAAAAAAAAAAAAAAGAAAAGAAAAAGAAAAAAAAAAGAAAAAAAATCTAATTTGAAATGATGCAGATATACTTAACACTACTGAAACTCTAAATTTTAAAATGTTCAAGATATTTATAAAATATGGCTTTTATCACAACAACAACAAAAAGAATCAGGTACATATGGGACTTTTATACTTAATACACTGGTAAATTTATATTCAGTTCTTTCAAAATCAGCACTAGATAGTTTCTTTTACTCCAATTTTCATGATGAATAAGTGTGACTCTAAGCATCAAGTATCTTGTCTAGAGGTCACAGAGCTATTGGGACTCAAACTTGTGTCTGAATCCATCATCTGCATTTCATTACTAAACATGCTTTTTTATAATGTGTAAAAACACCTAGCAACTTTCTACCTAAATCTACTGACTTTAGGCTGCTAACTTCATTTATATGGAATATTAACCATTGATTGAATAGCACAATTTCCATTGTCCTAAATGTTTTGTGTCGTTTAGTTTTTACAACAATTATGTAAGTTTATTAGCTCTTATCAACAAATGTTCAATCTGAAGTGGAAAAAAATTAAATTGTTTGCCCGATTTCATATTTTAAATCCAATATTACATGAAGACAAAGCTCTTCTCACAGTGATAAAATTCTCTCAAAACCTGACAGTTACCTGGTGTTTCCCATTTATATCAACATATCCACTTAAGGGGGATTAAATCTTATATATTCCTATGAAAATATACATTTGCTTTGCCATTTTCTTTTTCAGTTTCATAAGGTTTGTGTCAATATGAAGAAGGAGTCACCATGACTTGCTTGAATAAAATATTCAATTCTTATTTCTTTCCAAGTGTAATTAGCTATTACCTTGATAAAGTTGTGTATATAAATTATATTTGTAGAAATAAAAAGGCACTGTATAATATATATTCCATGAACAAATGTTGATAACCACTTATTCCATAAAACAGTTCATCTGACATCAATAACTTAAATTTGTGAACTATTCCAAAATAATTATTATGAAGCAGATATACCGTTCTTACAGAAAAATCATTTATGCTTTAATCAGTGCCCACTGTATTTTATTTTGCATATAATTATTAAAAGTTTAGTCATTTGAGTATCTGAAGCCTCTAATGTCAATTTGGAACTGGGGATATTTTGCTAGAGAGAGATAAATTGACAATGATGATTGACATCTGTCAATCTGAAATAATTATAAAACACAGAAGCACAAACAAATGCCAAGCTGAAACATTTTTTAAAATGATGGCAGGCTGCATTAGGGTAGTTAAGAGTGAAATAGTAAATATATTTTTATAATCCTTTATAGCACCAGGATATTAGAGAACATAAGTTTAAGAAATAATGACAACTAGATCTGAGTCAAGTATAACATATTCATCCATGATCCATGTGCACTGTTAAGTATGCAGAGGAGCATGACACATATTTTGCAAAAAAATTAAAAATATATATTGCTTAAAATTAGTCTTCACTTGGGTTAAAAGAGTAAGCTCTGATTATCTAGACATACCACTTTAGGAAAACACATATTTCCTGGGCTAGCTGGATTGCTTTTTGAGTATCTGGGTCCACAAAACCAAGGAATATATTCAATTCATGAATATTATGCTTTCAAATTTGAAGTTTGTTGATCATTCTGAATAATAAGATCTTTTTACATTTAAGTCTCATCCTTACTTGTAGTTACTCCAACCAATTTTTTAATATTTCCAATGAGGCTACATATTTGGGGAAAAGAGTAACTAAATTATTATTAAAACATTGCTTTAAATATAAGTTTAATCTGAACATTATAATGATTGAAAAGACCAACTTTAATTAAAAGTATAGTAATATGAAAATGTATAAGGAAACAAAATCAATTACTCTGTAAGATCTTCTATCTTTTTTTCCACTAAAGTAGGAGGCACATTGGAGACAATGACTTGCATATCTAGCTGATTGACCACCGAGACCTACAAAGAGAAAAAAAAACATAATTCATCTAATTTTTATTCACTAATATTTGTATAATCTTCTATAATAAAAATAAATAACATTGTTTCTTCCTTACTGTACATAGACATAGTGGTTTCTCACTTCTTATATTCAGATGTTGGAGACAAACTGGGGCAGCCTGAGAATGATAAACTATTTGTTATTTACCTATAAGTTAAAGATACTAAAGGATTTATACTATTTTTTGGCTTTATGGTCATTAACTGAGACATTAAAGTTGGTATTTTTTGTTTCTTTTTACTATAGTTATTAAATCATACTCAGAATACTAAAACAAATATGTGTTTTAGTATTACAAGTCTTAAGAGATCATGTATTCATTGTAACTAAGAATCTGAGATATAACTGGTTAGAATAATTCATTTATGATTTCATCATGTATATTTGTCATGTCTACCTTAACCAGTTTCAAATTTGTATAGGTTAAGAGCTCTATACACAAAAATTTATATATGGTACTAAAATGAGCTAATTTAACAGCTATTCATGAATATGTACCATTCGTTAAACATATATTGAACTTCTTTGCTCTTACACTTACAAATGGAAGAAAAATGATAGCATTTCTTCTGTATCTATAATAAACCATTTACTTTTTTCTCAATATTCTAAAAGTTATGACTCATTTAAACCTAACAACAACTGTATCAGTCAGCAATTATCATCATTCCAACTTTAAAATATAAAAAAAAATCAAAGAGGTGTTGAATAACTCAACATTCATTAAATGCAGGCCATCTGACACCAGAGCTTATGCTATTTACTATTACCCGATACTAATACAAAAAATGTAAAGTTAAATCATATATTGTCCTGCACATACATTTGCACATTATTAAAATGGAGTAAATGCATATATACCAGAATCAGAAATTGAATACTGTGGATTAGGTATATTTAGCACCATATCTCAATATAACCTATAGTAGGAAATAATTTCATGTTGCCATAAATTGTTTTATAGACTCCAATTTCTCTACATATAAAAACCCAATCAAAGGTCACAAAATCAAACACCTTCAGGAGCAAGGAAAGTGACTTAGATAAGTGAAGAAGTCAAAGGTATGAAATGAGATGGAGAAGCAGAAGGGAGACAAATCAGAGAATGCAAGACTCAACTGAAGTGACCAAGCTCTAGTCAATATTGCACTGTGGAAAAAAGTCCAGATTTGCTGGAATTTTCAGTTTTCAGGACAAGAAATCCAAAATATTATGTAAAAGGTTTGCAACTAATTAGGAATCTTTCAAACATCATGTGAGCCTAATAAATAATGTGTGAAGACTGTATTAAACCAAGAGTCTGATTATCACCTATCAGAAGCAGTTTACACTTGCAGTTCTAAATCAGTACCCCCAGCATATTATAGGTGCCTGGGGCCAAGTGTCTAAATTTCCCTTCAGCATGTAGATGAACCTTAATTATGTCTTTACAAAACACGTTTAACTTCACTGGCAAAAGGGATTTATTATACTTTTTATGTTGCTGTCACTTTGTCTTTTCTTATTGGTACTGAGGACGAAAAAGAAGATAGAAGTTGCATAGAAGTACTTTTTAAATTTTATTGTCTTCGTGCTTTTAGTAGTAAAAAATACATGATAAAATCTCTAGAAGTATGTGTATGAGACCTGTGAAACTTCATCCCTCTCTTTCTCCCTCTCTTCTTTTTCCCCTTCCTTCCATTTATCTCCCTCCTTTAATATATTTTTTTTAAAGATGTGTGGTATAATTCAAGATTAAGTATATAAGTGGTCATCGTACAGGCAAAGTTTGGGCCTCACTTTGGTTCTCACTTTGCCAGGTGTGCGATCAGGACCCTTATTGATATTATGTATCCCCCTCCCTCCCCTGGCAGTTTCTGGCTACTGCCAAGCCCTTTCTTATAGTATTATGGTAAATGTTCAGGATCTGCTTATGAGTAAAAACATGTGGTACTCAGTTCTTTGTTTCTTTGATAAGTCACTGAGCATTATTAGACTCTTAATCCATTCAAGTCACTGCAAAGTCCATAATTTTGTTCTTCTTTATGACTGTGTAATATTCCATTGTGTATAGGTACCACATTTGTTTTATCCATTCTAGTTTCAATGGGCAACATGGTTGGTTCCATGTTTTTGCTACTGCAAATAGTGATCGAATGAATATACATGCGCAACTATCTTTATTGTGGAGTGATTCAAGATTGAAAAAGGATCCCTATCTATCACCATACTCAAAAACTAACTCTAAATGGATCAAAGACCTAAACGTAAAACCTCAATCTGTAAGAATCTTAGAAAATGCAGGAGACACCCTTATGGAAATCGGAACTGGCAACCAATTCCTGATCAAAAACCCAAGTGCCCATGCCACAAGAGATAAGATAGTCAAGTGGGAACTCATCAAACTGAAAAGTTTCTGCAAAGCCAAAGAAATCATCAAGAGAGCAGGGAGACAGCCCACAGAATGGAAAAAAAAATATTTACAACTGTGTATCTGACAAAGTCCTAACATCTAGGATCTACAAGAAACTCAAACATGCCAAAAGGAAAAACAAAAAACAAAAAACAGCCCTATCAAAAAGTGGGAAAAGACATGAATAGACACTTCTCAAAAGATGATATATAGGCAGCCAACAGACACATGAGAAAGTGCTCAGCCTCTTTAAGCGTCAGAGAAATGCAAATCAAAACCACATTGAGATACCACCTAACCCCAGTAAGAATGGCCTTCATTAATAAAACAAAAAACAACAGATACTGGCGAGGATGCAGAGAAAAAAGAACACTTTTACACTACTGGTGGGAATGCAAACTAGTGCACCATCTTTGGAAAACAGTGTAGCAATTTCTGAAAGAATTAGAAATTGACCTTCCATATGATCCAGCAATCCTCCTATTGGGAATATAACTGGAGGAACTCAAATCCTTCTAAAAATAAGATATCTGCAAACTCATGTTTATTTCAGCACTATTCACAATAGCAAAAACATGGAACCAACCATGCTGCCCATTGAAACTGGACTGGATTAAAAAAATGTGGTACATATACACAGTGGAATATTATTTGGCCATAAAAGATAAACATGTGGACTTCGCAGCAACTTGAATTTAATTAGAGTCTATAATACTCAGTGATCTATCTCAGAAACAAAATATCATATGTTCTCACTCATAAGCGGACCTTAAACAATTATCAAAATACTATAAGAAAGGGATTGGCAGAAGTGGGAAACTGCCAGAGGAGAGGGGGTGGGATTGGCAGTTGAAGGATACTGCCAGGGGAGGGGGTGCACACCTCATCAACAAGGGTACTTGCATGATGAACATTTGCATACCTAACCCTGAATTGTATGTCACATCTTTAAAAATTTTTTAAAAAGAGGATGGATTCTGTAGTCACAGAGGACAACCAAATTTAAGTCTTCCTACCTTTCCTAAACCCTTAAACAGGATTTAATCAAGGAGACTGTTCTATATGTGGAATAAGAATGAAATAAATATTTGGTAATCAGAAGTATGACCTAGTTAGCTGTTCAACCAGCTGTTTCTTTCTTCCTAGTGGGAACACACAAGAATACATTTCTCAGTCTCCTTTGGCATTTAATGTAGCAATATGATGGCATTTTGCCCAATATAAAATAGGTAGAAGGGGAGGAATGAATATCTTAAGTGTTGCCCATGTGCAACTTCCCTAATCTCCACATAGAAAAATAATCCACACAGAATGAAAGAAGGTTGGAAGTTCTGAATCTCAATATGTCTGAGTGCTATCAAAAACACCAAAGTTATCCCTCTCTGCTACCGATATGATCCTATAACTCGAAAATATAAGAGAATCTGTCAAAAATCTCCTTGCAGTGATAAATGACTTTGACAAAGTCTTGGGGCACAAAATAACTGAGCAAAAGACAGTCACATTCTTATACTCCAACAACAACCAGGTAGAGAACCAAATAAAAGCACAATCTCATTCACAGTAGCCACAAAAAAATGAAATATCTTGGTATCTTCCTAACCAGAGAAGTGAAAGATCTCTACAATGAAAACACTGCTCAGAAGAATCCAAGAAGACACAATTGAATGGAAAAATATTCCATGCTCATGGATTAGAAGAATCAATATTGTTAAGATGACTATCCTACCTGAGAAGAATGATGTTGGTAATCTACAGATTCAACACAGTACCCATTAAATTACCAACATCATTCTTCTCAGACCTGAAAACAATACAGACATTCATATGGAAATATAAATGACCATAAATAGCCAAAACAATCATCAACAAAAGAAACAAAGCAGGAAGTATCATGCTTCTATACTTTAAACTTTATTATAAGGCTACAATAATCAAAACAGCCTGGTATTGGTACAAGAACAGGCATAAAGACCAATGGAACAAGATAGAGATTCCAGAAGCAAAACCTCAATTTCTCAACCAACTCATCTTTGACAAAGCCTCCAACAACAACCACTAGGCAGAGGATAACCTATTCAGTAAATGGTACTGGGAAAACTGGTACTGGGAAAACATTTGGAAGGCTGAAACAGAACTCCTACCTATCATCATACACACAAATCAACTCCAAATGGATCAAAGACCTCAATGTAAAACCTCAAACTATAAGAATCTTAGGAAATGAAGAAGACACCCTTAAGGGAATTGGAGTAGGCAACCAATTCCTAATCAAAAGCCCAGATGTCCATGCCATAAGAGGTAAGATGGACAAGTGGAACCTCATTAAACTGAAAAACTTCTGCAAAACAAAACAAACCATCAAGAGAATGATGAAAAAATGTGAAAAAATATTTGCCAAATGTGTATATGACAAAGGTCTAACATCTGGGATTTACAAGGAACTCAAATGTGCCAAAAGGAAAAAAACAAACAGCCACATTAAAAAGGGGCAAAAGACATAAATAGACACTTCTCAAAAGAAGATATATGGGCAGCCAACAGACTCATGAAAAAGTGCTCAGTCTCACTAATCATCAGAGAAATTCAAATCAAAACCACATTTAGATACCAGCAAACATCAGTAAGAAGGGCCATCATTAATAAAACAAAAAGCAACAGATGCTGGCAAGGATGCAGAGGAAAGGGAATGCTTCTACAGTGCTGGTGGGAATGCAAATTTGTTCAACTTCTGTGGAAAACAGTGTGGTGATTTCTAAAAGAACTAGAAATTGACCTTCCATATAACCCAGCAATTCCCCTACAAGGGATATACCCAGAGAAAATCAAGTTATTCTGTCAAAAAGATACCTGCACATGAAAGTTTATTGCAGCACTATTCACAATAGCAAAAACATAGAACCACCATGCTGCCCATCAAAACTGGACTGGATAAAAAAAATATGAAACATATACATAATGGAATATTATGTAGCCATAAAGAAGAACAATCATATGCACTTCACAGAAACTTGAATGGATTTAGAGTCTATAATACTCAATAATCTATCACAGAAACAAAGAACTGAGTACTACATGTTCTCACTCAAAAGCGGATCCTGAACATTTACTATAGTACTATAAGAAAGAGATTGGAAGTATCAGGATTCAGACAGGGGAGTGAGGATGACACAATGTCAATAAGGGCAACTGATCTCACACCAGGCAAAGTGGGGAGCAAAGGAAGACCCAAAGTTTACCTGTACAATGACTACTTGTATATCTACATCTTTAACAAAATAAAACTAAAACAAAAAACAAAAGAAACCACCAGTCCAACATGGACAATTTCACAGCTGTGTCATATGACAGAAAAAGAAAATTTGTTAGGTGCAGCTTACCATACAATACATGCAGGGATCTAGTATGACGTGGCTGTTAGAGTCATATTAAGTATAGGACAATGAAAACTAGAACATGACTGGGCGTGGTGGCTCAGTTTGTAATCCCAGAACTTCAGATGGCCAGGGCGAGAGGATTGTGTGAGCCCAGAGGTACAAGACCAGCTTGGGCAACATGGTGATACCTCGTCTCTACAACAAATCACAAAACTAGCCGGATGTGATGGTGTGTGTCTGTAGTTCCAGCTACTTGGAAGGTTGTAGTGGAAGGATCACCTAAGTCCAGCAGGTCGAGGCTGCAGTGGCCGTGAGCATGCCACTGCACTCCAGCCTGGGTGACAGAGTGAGACTACAACTCAAAAAAAAAGAAAGAAAGAGAGAGAGAGAGAGAGAGAGAGAGAGAGAGAGAGAGAGAGAGAGAGAGAGAGGAAGAAAGAAAGAGAGAAAGAAAGAAAGAAAGAAAGAAAGAAAGAAAGAAAGAAAGAAAGAAAGAAAGAAAGAAAGAAAGAAAGAAAAACTAGACTGTTAGTTGTATGTAGATTCAGGAAAGTAACAGACTTTCCCTTTGCAGAAATATGTTCTGATTTCTAGCTGCTGATTTACAAACAAAAGTTTGAAATGTAATCAATTTATGTGGTCAGAACTATATTTAGAAGCAAAATTTGGTTTTACAGATAAGAGTAACTTTATCATTTGCCTTTGAAGAACAGTGTTTTCTCTTCATTTAGAAGGATAAATTACTTATTGAAAATACATTTTCATTTCTTAGTGAGATTTTGTGTTAAATTCTGACTAAAAAAATAGGAATTAAGAAAATAAGATCTAAGGTGTTCTGGAATAAATATATTTTAAGCTCACAATTCATCAAACATATTTACTAATCACAAATTTTATATTATTAATGAATAAGAATAATATATGTTTAATTTTGATAAATTAACAAAATTCTGACTGCATTTAACTCCTAAGCAGTTGTTTTAGACTTTTACTTCTAAACAGTTACTTTTAAAACTTACATTTTTTCAGAATGCTAATATCTGATTTATATTACATTATATTTATAGAACATTCACATTTTTGACTATGCAAGTGAAAAGAATAAGATATAACAGTTTATATTTTGGTCTTTCAAAGAAACCCTACATCCTGCCTCTGGTTCCTTTTATCAGTTACAACAAAAACATTTCAATGTTTAAAATTACAAGATTATATTTATGCTATTTTTCCATTATATTCTTTATGTAAATATTTCCAGAAAGTCGCATGGCAGTTTATTACCCCAAATATTTAAAAATTCTCTTGCAAAATTGTTTAACTCATTTTTAATATATATTAATAAGATACCATTCCAACATGCAATTAATGTAAAACAACTTATTAAAGAGACATTTTACATATTTTTTATCTAAATCTGTGAAATTCACTGTATATTTTATACCTACAATGTATCTCAATGTGAACTATCTACTTTGTAAATATTCAGTAGCCACATTTGGCTGAAAGGTGGTTAGTGGGACAACCCAGACCCAGAGACAGTCTTCATCTCCTTCTTGAAATGTTCACTTTCTCTACTAACTGATCTATGATACAAATTCACTTTACATGAAAGGAAAGGGGTATTTTAATAGCCTTTTTATACAATTGCGTTTTTTTTTTTTCTTGGTACTACACTAAAACTCAAGTGGTGGTTTCCTCATGATTAGTTCCAATATGAAATCTAAAACCATGTTTTGTTACATTAAAATCACTTATCTCTTTTGTATTTTGAATCGATATTTTACCCATGAATAATTTTTTAACACCTTGCATTTTCTGCTAGAAATACTCACTGAATAATGCAGAGTTTTAAAACTGTTGACACGTTTCATTATATAATATTAATAAATAAATCACATTATTTAATATGACCACCAGTATCATCACAAAATCTTTAAGTAATTGAAAGCTGTCAAGCTCACAGTGGTGGATATAATCTCTTCAATATTCTAATTTGTGCTTCATTGCTTCAATGTTATCATTAACAACACATGTTGTCAGTTGTTTTCCTTGAAGTGACAGGCTCACTTCATTCATTTTTGTGTAAATGACGACTAACTATTCAAATTCTAATAACCTTACTTTATCTCTAAGTTGTTCTTTCTAATAAAATAGCTAGCCCAAAAGAAAAGTAGTTAGTTCAGCCTTCATTATGCTTTTTCTTTTTTTTTTTTTTTGAGTTGGAGTCTCACTCTGTCGCCCAGACTAGAGTGCAGTGGCTGCTTCTGGCCACCGCAGCCTCGACCTGCTGAGCTCCAGCGATCCTTCCGCCTCAGCCTTCCAAGTAGCCAGAATTACAGGCATGCGCTACTACGCCCGGCTGATTTTTTGATTTATTGTAGAGATGAGGTCTCGCTGCCTAGGCAGGTCTCGAACCCGCGGGCTCAGGCAATCCACTCACCTCAGCCTCCCAAAGGCGCGGGATTACAGGCTGAGCCACTGAGCCTGGCCATGATGCTGTTTCTTGAGATAAATATATTGCTTCTGCATACAGCAGGCGTACTTTATAGATATATCTTATTCCATCACACAAAATATTGAAGAGGTGCTTAGGCACCTTTTGTTGACTGACTGATTGAATACAATAATAGTATTTAATGAGACAATTAATGCAGGATTTAGAAGAGAAAGAATTCAAGAAATTTTTGCTTAAGGAAGTCAAAGATGATTTGATCAAATGAAATGGAGAAGACTATAGTTGGAAAAAGTTAGATGAAGAAGATTCCAGTTTAGGAAATATTAAGAAATATCTTCACTAAATATTCAAGTGGTATTGTTGCTTGTACACATAGATGTATGAATTTTGAGTTCAGGAATAAGCTTTGGGGTAAAGATGTAAGTTTGAGAATATTTTAGTATGTGGATAATATTTTAAAGTTATGGGACTAAGTGAATTTATCAAGTCAGTGAGTGCAGATAGAAAACAGATTTAATGTGTGATCCCTGGATAAATTCAGCACTAACAAGTCAAGAGAAGAAAATGAATCATTAAAATAAATTGAGAAGAAATGAATAGTAAGATGAAAGGTAAACAAGAGAACATGATGAGTGGCCTGAAATTTTACTGAGGATAGTAATCAGTCAAGTGTTGTTGATGGTTCAAAAAAGACAAGGACTGAAGTTATCAATGCATTATTAACATGACAGTCATCAGACAAGAACAGCTTTGGGGGAGTATTTCGAGTGGAATTATGATTAAAGAGGACTTAAGAAAAATTAGATAGTGAGAAATGAGAGTTAAATCTAACATGGGATTATGCTGGAAAGCTGAGTAGAAAAAAATGAGTGGTAGCTAAAAAGGAGATGCAGATCAAGAAGGTTTTTGCTATTTTTTGAAGATAGAAAGAAAAAAATGCATGAATATGAGAAAAATCAGACATTGTTGGGAGCCAGCCTTGGAGGTCCACATGATTGACAGGGTCCCAGTGGGCCCAAGACTGCGGGCCGCAGGGCGAGCCCGGGAAGCTGAGGCCCTTCTGTCTTGCACCTTTGCTGTTTGATACGGCTGAAGAAATTCTGTGCAGTCGTGGAAGAAGAAAATGGCATGTTTATGCCAAGTACTCACACCTAACCTGAGAATGTCATGGTTCATTTTCCCATTTTCCCACTATGCCGCTTGGCCTTTTCTAACATATGCAGGGGTTAAACTCTGAAGTACATCAAGAATGCTTTCTTTCACTTGGTTATAAGTTACTAGATATTGCTTGAGTAAAAAATGATATAAGTATATTCACTCCTTATTTGATTTAGAATTATGCAGCTTAGTGTTCAGACATAAGGTTTTTTAGAAGCACAAGTTTATGGTAAGTTCATTATGAGCTCATTATAAGTTCTAACACTTATCTAGGAGTTATGTAGGTGATTTACAACACTGTCTTCACAGACTTAGGATAAAGATTAATCGTTAAGGTTTTTACTTAATTCTATAGTTAAATTTGAAGTAAACGTTTATAGAGTGGGCTTTCACTGAATTCATAATATACTAATTAGATACTTTTATGATAATTAACTAAATACAGAAAGCAACATGGGGGCCTGGGAAATGTCATTAAACACTTCTTTTGAGTTTCCTTTAGAAATAAATACTGCAGGATAAGAGAAAAGTAACGAAGACACCTGGACAAGAAAGGCTATTACAAAAGCTTTGAAGGTCGTAAAAGCCCAAAAGAGAAGAACTGCTACATGAAGAACCGTGCACCAGGGAACTTTCTTGAAGCACTTCAAGGACTGTAATTTGGGACTCTTTTGAAGAGAGTTGCTGGCAGTGCTATTCTAGACATGATAATTGTTTTATCCATGTATTACTCATAATTGGTAAATGTAATATCATACAAGTTTATATAATCAATATACTTATGTATGAGGGTTGACAAAAATTATTAGGCTTGGTTATGTTTAACAAGGTTTTTACTCTGTGTCATTAATTAAGTTTTAGTGCTATAGCTACTTTGAAGATTGTTTTAAGTTCATAAGTTTAAGTTCACACAATGATAAAATTGGTGCCTCAAAGATAATAATAATTGCTCCACTGCCTATCTTAAGACAAAGATGTTTTCCAGGAGGTTGCCAAGCATAAGGGAAAACAGCCAAATCACCATTATCCTAAACTTAAAAGCTCATTGGCAATTATGCAACCATAATAATTTTAGTTGTGTTAGTTTTATTTCATTATGTTTAGTTCACTTTATATGTTTATTCAGAGTAAAGATTAGTGTATGTATCTTCACAGTAAGTGACTTTCATAGTTATTCTTTAAATGCTAGCCACTGTTGTTTGGTCAAGTTAATGGATTTCATATTCCTACTATCACTATGTACAATCTATAGTTTTGTATTAGTGATTTTAAGGCTTTTTTAATTAGACAAGTGATGTGGAACTGAAGTCAAAGTAAACCTTGTATGCATTATGTTTAGTTGAAGTGAAACTCCTTTTACACTTATCTCAAGACTCATTAACTTATTCGTTTCTTCTAAAGACTGCTAGATGGTGGTAACTTTTAAAGCATATGTACATGAAGGAATTTTCTTTGTCTTACCCCTTTTACAAATGCTATAAAAGCTTTCTGTTAACTAATAAAGGATGTCATCTGTTCAGGAAGTAGGTGTCCGGGAATAAGATTTTCATCTTTTGCCTATCCATCTCTCCTTCAGGAGATCTCACGACCCAGCAAAGGGGCTGGACTCCTTCAAGTTTTGCTATTTTTTGAAGATAGAATGAAAAAAAATGCATGAATATGAGAAAAATCAGACATAAAGGGAAAATAGAGATTACTAACGTAGAAAAGAAACAGAGCTGCTGAAGCAATGTTCTAGAGTTGGTAAATGGGAATTGGATCTATTGTGAAGGTGGAGGTACTGGTTTCAGACAAAAACATAGAGAATTAAACTAAAGAAGCTGGAAGGAACAGGGAAAGAATGTTGTTTTAGATTCTGATTCTGGAGGGTAGGTAGATTTAGTGGTGTGAGTCAAAGAAGTATCCTTCTAAATGTTTTCATTTTATCTTTCTGTGAAATAGGTATCCAGTCAACCAGGCAACAGCAAGAATGAAGTGAAGGTATTGGAGGATTGGGAACACAGGCTATGTTTTAGAACGCTGGGAGTATGAATGGAACAGAAATTATAATATGTTTACTAGTCAAAATGAAACCTTACTTCAGAGGTTTTAGTCATTAATTTATACTAATCATATATTAGTCATATAATTGTTTATGCTTTTGCAGACATAAGCTGCACAGGAATAGGTCTAGAGAAAGGAGAGAACTGTAATTAACTACATTTATGACTTTTGTACAGTGAATATGATACCAGGAAAGACGGCAAAAAATTAACTTTGTGTATGATTGAGTATTTATTATAAGTGATACTACCCTATAAACCTGGAAATCAAGAAAGACAGATCATGAGGGGTCCCCATAAGAAAACATGATGGAGGTTAAAAATATAGTAGACTAACTAGACTGAAAATCCCGAGGAAACAAAAGAATGCTGAATTTAGCTGGACATGTTCAATATTATAGTCAAAGAACTGGAAATTTGAAATGGAGGTTATAGAGGCAATGACAAAAAATAACTCTTGAAATAGGGTGGAGGGCAGTCACTAGAGGACAGGCATTCCGACAATTGTGAGTTCAGATTGTTGAAAGAAACATTTCGGCATATAATGAAATTGCCAAAAAATGAGAGCAAGAGAATTGTTAGAGGCAGATAACAGTAATTCAGGAGCTAAAAATACATTGAACTCAGATGGAGAAAGATTGAAGGTTTGGGAGATCGGGGCGGGCGGGGCGTGAGTCAGACGCTGAGAATGAAGTCTGGGTTAGAAAGGAGGAGGGATTTAGAAGTGACAATGTTGTATATGATAGCACTCTGCCAGTGGGCAGTATGAAGAGTATGGCAAATAAAAGCAACAAAGAATACAAACAAGGGAAATCACCACCCGGTAAGGCAGTAAGTAGAAACAGTATCATCAGGTGACAACTAGAGTTGCATTAAGTAAGAAGTTTTAATATAGATTTTATAAACTTACTTTTATCCTCTATTATAAAAAATTTCAATGACTTCTCATTTGCTTTTAGAAAGAAGTTTTAACACTTTATTTTATTTTGTTATTCTTTATTTTGACGAGGTAGGGTACAATTCAGGATTAGGTACATAAGTGGTCATTGTACAGCTAAAGTTTGGGCCTTCCTTTAGTTTCACATTAAAAAAATATAGGTTATATCTTTTATATGATCTACCTACTTCCATCTCCAGTCCCATTCCTTTTTCACTTTTCATCTCACACACTTTCAGGCTGAGTAAATAGCTGTGATTTATTCAGAACTATCATCATTTCTGTTCCTTCGGTTTTGCTACATGGTATAACCTCAGCATCAAACTCTTTTTTTCCTCTCAAATCTCCTTTCTCTTGACTGAAATGATTTCAGAGTTTATCATAAATATCATTTTTTGGAATGCTCTTAGTTTGCATCAGAATGTAATGTGTATATTTATAAATATAAGATATTATGACTTCTTTGAATTAACTGTCTTTTTTTTATAAATATGTTTTGAATGATTTTAAAGATATAGTTTAAAATTTCCACCCTATAGGTATGTAATGAAAATTTAAAAAAATAAGTTTAACGTTGCCTAATGGACAAATTATATACATAAATACATACTTTTAGGTAGTTATATTTTGCTGTGTTGATTTTTATAGTATTTTAATTACACCTAATACATTGATCTTATTGCTCAGCCTTAAGCACACAATGTGCATCTTAACTAACAAAAAAAGAAATGATACTATCTTGTATAATGTTTACAGATCTTAATTTGATAAAAAACCTATGTTAACCTTAACATCTATGTCAAAAGCATACTGGTTTCAGTTAATGAAGTTTATGCTAATAAAGTTTTACTGTTATAAATGAGAATTTTTTCTGGAGGACTGTTCTGGCCTGCATATGTACGACTTAGTGATTGGTCTTCATCATCTAAATGAAAAAAAAAATTATCATTGATGCATATAAATGTTAAACTTGTCCAGAGAACTAAGTGGGGAAAACTGTGAAAGGTGAAGGTATATTAAGATGTAAAAAATGAAAACCAAATTATACTTAATCTGTCTTTATGTGACAAATATTTCCAATAATATTTCTACCTATACTTCTACTTATACATTGTATTAGATTCATCAGAGAAAAGTCCAATAACCCATGTTTCCAAGTTGGTAGTGAGTTCACAGGTTATATGCTTTGATGTTAAATATTTTGAATAAAACTTAACATCATACTGTCCTTTGAAATGAACTATCAATGAACTTGTGCATAAGTTAAGTGAAAGTTAGAATAGAAAAGTGATATTACTGACTGTAACCAAATATAGCTTAAAGATCATCAATACCATCACTGGGAATTTTTATAAACCAAGGCAATCCCATCTACTGGGACATAAATTTGCTCCAAAACATGTCTTCTGTTTTATCAATTATGAAAGACTAAAAGTAATTTAAACTGTAATAATTTTATACATTTTAATTTTAGCAGCACAACTCTGTGAAGCATTTTATTTTTTTATTTTTATTTTTATTTTTTTTTGAGTTGGAGTCTGACTCGGTTGCCCGAACTGGAGTGCAGTGGCCGCTTCCGGCCACCGCAGCCTCGCCTGCTGGGCTCCAGCGATCCTTCCGCCTCAGCCTTCCGAGTAGCCGGAATTACAGGCGCACGCTACCATGCCTGGCTGATTTTTTGATTTATTGTAGAGATGAGGTCTCGCTGCCCAGGCGGGTCTCGAACCCGCGGGCTCAGGCAATCCACTCACCTCAGCCTCCCAAAGGCAGGGGATTACAGGCTGAGCTACCAAGCCTGGCTGTGAAGCGTTTTAAATATAAAGTTGAATCCAGTAAATAAAATTTGCAGATCAAACAGAAATCCAATGTTTATAGCATTTGCTGTCACAATCATATATTAAACATATTATATATTTCCTAAAGATCAAAAAATGAACAATATAAAACAATATATATGTATCCTAAACTATAGCATTAATCTGGATGACAATTAATAATATTTACAAGAAAGGACCCTCAAAAACCTGGAATTTATTTATTAAAAATTGAGTATTTATTTTTAGATGATTAAACTTCAGTCACCTTCAAAGTACTCTTGTTCGATGAAATATACCTACTGAGATTCTTTTTCCACTGCTCAAAACAGTTTTTGAACTTGTCAATTTTGATACATTTTAGTGCTTCTGCTGTTTTTTATTTCACCTCTTCCACACTGGCACAATGTTTCCTTTTGAAGACTTTTTTCATCCAGGAAAAGAAAAAAAATTCTCTTGGGTTGAGATTGGGTAATAAGAATTGTGGGGTATGAGAATAATGTCGATTTTGGTCAAAAGTTGCTGAACACTCAGCGCAATGTGGGCAGGTGCAATAGTAAGTCACCCATCATGAAATGGGCAAACAGACTGAAATAAACTCCAAAAAAAGAATTCACTGAAACTGAACACAGACTCTACAACAACACTAGTTGTATACTGATGCTGATGGGTTCGTAGAACACTTACCTAGTGGGGCAAAACTGTATTACAAAGGTTTCGCTCTTCAAAAAATAATTCCAGTTTTTTGGGTTCCTCCGTATGTGCTCTTGAAAACTTGTGTTAAATTAATCTTCTAAAGGTTCTATAAGCTGAAAATACCAACTCCTGGCTAGCATTTTTTTATACTCTATTTTTCTAAAGGTTTTTCTACTTACAAGTACATCTGCTTTGCCACTCAATCCCTTCCCATAGTTGTCAGTTGCAATAACTTGAAACTTGAAGTAGGATCTCCTCATGTTGTGGAAGAGCATAGCAGTTTTGATAAGCCCTGTATATGTTTCCACTACAAATCCTTCTTTTCCCTCTTTAATTGGTGGTATTATTAGCCTGTATGCCATGGCACTATAATTGCCAGTATCTTTATCAGTAGCCTAGGAGAAGAGAAATAAAGATTATTAAAAAGCAGGAAAAAAACCAAATTATATTAAATGACTTATTTTTGTTTGTAAGACAATTTTTCACAAGTAATAGCAACACATCAAAGTCCTCCTAAAAGACTATTTTTCTGGATATCATTATGTACATGTATAGATGTTGTGTCCTCAGTGTTGCAATATTAAATGATTTTTTTTTCTTTTTTTTTTGAGTTGGAATCTCACTCTGTCGCCCAGACTGGAGTGCAGTGGCCGCTCCCGGCCACTGCAGCCTCGACCTGCTGGGCTCCGGTGATCCTTCCGCCTCAGCCTTCCAAGTAGCCAGAATTACAGGCATGCACTACCATGCCCGGCTGTTTTTTTCTATTTATTTATTGTAGAGATGGGGTCTTGCTGCCCAGGTGGGTCTCGAACCCGGGGCTCAGGCAATCCACTCACCTCAGCATCCCAAAGGCACAGGATTATAGGCTGAGCCACCGAACCCGGCTATTAAATGATTTTTATTAAAATAATAATGACAACTGAATGTGAATCAAAATAACATAAATATTATTTCGCATTCATTAACAAATTGTTATCTATTTGTCCTTTCATCTTACACTTCCCAGTCTTTAGCAATCTCTATTCTACTTTTTAATACTATGAGATCAACTTTGTTTTGTTTCTGTATATGAGTGAGAACATTTGGTGTTTAACTTTCTGTTCTTAGGTTATTATATGACAAAGACATCTGCACCCTCAAGTTCATCACAGCACAATTCACAATCGCAAAGATGTGGAATCAACCTAAATGGCCATTGCTGATCAGTGGATAATGAAAATTTGGTCTATATACTATGGAATACCATTCAGCTATCAAAAATAATGAAATAATGTCATTTGCAGCAACTTGGTTGGAAATGGAAATCATCCTAAATGAACTAACCCAGGAACAGAAAATCAAACACCACCATGTTCTCACTCTTAACTGTTAGTTAAACTAGGTTATTCAAAGACATAGAGAATGGTATAATGGACACAGGATAGTCAGAAGAGGGAGTAAGAGATAGAGTGACAAAAAAATTACCTATCAGGTACAATGTGCACAGGTAGGGGAGGGGTGGGGGTACACTTAAAGCCTAGATTAAAACTATCTGTATCCCCTAAAGCTATTGACAAAAATAAAAGTAATACTATCTGTTCCTGATTTATTTCACTTAACACAAAGTCCTAGATGAGGGGAATACATTCTAGGATTCTATAATATTGGAAGATGATGATGATCATAGTTAACAATGGTATATTACATAGTTTCAAATAGTTAGAAGGATATGGAATGTTTACCTCATAAAGAAATGATAAATGTTTTAAGATGATAGACTACCTTGATCTAATCACTATACATTATATGTATCAAAACATCACTATATATCTATAAATATGTACAATTATTATTTGTCAATTAACAAAAAGTAATATAGGCACTAGCAGAGTCAATGAATCAAACATTTTGATTTATATGTTTGATGAGTTCAACTCTTGGTGGTGATCCAAATTGGTTGAAGAATGGAATTGGTTGTGTACCTGAGGATTGTCTTGTCATGTGGTGTTTGAATCTAGCATATAGACTAACGGGGATAAACATAAAAGACTGTAGTAAAATATCTCAAATAAAATAAAATAAGGTTCAGAGTTATAGCAAATATATTTAGAGATACATAAATAGATAATTAATTAATTAATTAATATCATACCATAATTAGAGGGGTTTAGATTAATAACCAACTTCCTTTTTAATCATCCTGTTTTCTAATTAACCAGATTTGTTCCTGATGCTACGCACTTATAATCTACATGTTAAAGTTTGTTATCATTTAGGATTAAAGGGTAACTAGTCACCTAGAATTTTTTAAAATTTGTCTTTAAATGCAGCTGTGAGAATAACATATTAGGCTGACTTCATGGGTCTACTTAGGGAACATTTTCTTAGGATGCCAATTTCAAAATTATTTCATAGTGAAATACTTGGAAAAGAAGTCATGGGTCAGCCTCGGTGGCTCAGCCTATAATCCCAGCGCTTTGGGAGACTGAGGTGAGTGAACTGCCTGAATCTGCAGGGTTGAGAACACCTGGGCAACTTGGCAAGACCTCATCTCTACAATAAATCAAAACTTAGCCGGGCATGGTAGTGTCTGACTGTAGTGCCAGCTACTTGGAAGGCTGAGGCAGAAGGATCACCAGAGCCCAGTAGTTTGAGGCTGTGGTGGCCGGGAGCATGCCACTGCACTCCAGTCTAAATTACAGAGTGAGACTTCAATTAAAAAAAAAAATTGTTTGAGACCCGCCTGGGCAACTTGGCAAGACCTCATCTCTACAATAAATCAAAAATTAGCCGGGCGTGGTAGCGCGTGCCTGTAGTTCCAGCTACTTGGAAAGCTGAGGTGGAAGGATTGCTAGACCCCAGCAGGTCGAGGTTGCGGTGGCTGGGAGTGGCCACTGCACTCCAATCTGGGCGACAGAGTGAGACTCCAACTCAAAAAAAAAAATTAAATTAAAAAAAAAGAAATGAATAGGAAAGATAATATACAAGAGGCTATATTTACCTTATTCATGACACTAGACATGAAAGTTATATATTTTTATTTATTATAATTATTATTACTTTTAATACCAGCCTATCCTTATTTTTACTTAGCTTTTTTATCATTTAGTAAGCACTTGTGTTTTGCCACTACAAAGACTTATAAAAAATAATCTTATTTAACAAGTAAAATCAGCCAGGCTCGGTGGCTCAGCTTATAATCCCGTGCCTTGGGAGGCTGAGGTGAGTGGATTGCCTGAGCCCATGGGTTCGAGACCCACCTGGGCAACTCAGTGAAACCTCATCTCTACAATAAATAAAAAAAAAACTAACTGGGTGTGGTAGCGTGTGCCTGTAGTTCCAGCTACTTGGAAGGTTGAGGCAGAAGGATAGCCGGAGCCCAGCAGGTCAAGGCTGTGGTGGCAGGGAACATGCCACTGCACTCCAATCTGGGCAACAGAGTGAGACTCCAACTCAAAAAAAAAACCCCAAGTAAAATCTCTGAGAAATGTACTGTTTTTATATAAATTAGTAGTGTTCAATAGAAATTTCTAAATCAATTTTTAAAAGTCCCAAATATGCTCTGTCCCATATAGTTGACATTAGCCAAATATGATTAATGAATACCGAAGTGACCAAAAAGAAGGAGTTTTAATTTGATCTGATTTTAATTTAATTTAAGCAACCAAAGCCTACATAGTAAGTGATAAAGTTTGAATACAGGGGTTCCGGTAAGATGGCGATGGCATAGGTGGATTTGTGAGACTCTCTGAACATGAGTTCCCAAAAAGACTCTTACTTTTCTTTTCGCAGGCACCTGCCCACCACCAGCCACACTGGTACAAGGCCCAGGGACCTTCTGTCCCACGCAGGGCCAGATATTGTGGCCCCCAGCTGTGGCTGCTCCACTATATGTGACTCCCACCTGCTCAGGAGTCCCGAGTCTCAGCTCCCTCCCTGGCTACATTGTCTCACTCAGCACCCAACACCAAACTGCCGATCACCCAGGGAGGCTCTGGGCACCCACCCCTCAGAGATACCGGTCCCATTTCTGGCTGAAATGCCCTGTGAGGGACCCAGGGCCACCACCTGCCCTTTGGAGCTTTGGAGCTCTGTAGCCCCGGGACCACACTGATTGAGGCACTCAGCGTGAGACCTCAAGCTTGTGTAAAGGAACAGAACCCCAAGCTTGTGTAAGGTGCTATTTGGAGGCTTCCAGCTCCAGAGTAGGGAAAGCCCAACCCTCTCCTCCACCCCAGCTTGCTGGTGACACACTGGATCCAGTGCCCAGTTGTGCAGCTGATCCCGGTGCCTCTCACCCAGAGACCCAAATGAGCATCCCTAAAAATGAAAGTGAAGCTACCACCTCCACCATTCTCCAGGCAGATTTGCATTGCCCCGCCCACCTATCAGAGCCTCCACCTCGGTTCCCATGGTGACGTCCTTACACAGGAAACAAAGCGGCTCCCCTACGCTGAACAGACTGGGACAACTAAGAGTCACAGATCTCCCAGGCAGCAGGTTAGCTGCCTGCAAGAAAAACAAAGGGGAGAGGCTGGAGATCAGAGCTCAAGTGACTTTAGCCACGAAGGAAAGTTTACAGAACTAGTCTGATCTCTTATTTTGACATTTGGTTTTATCATTCTGACTGTGTGTTTTGCTCACTATTGTTTGCTTTCTAACTTATACTATCTGTTTCATGATCTTATTGGTCCGTCTCTGTGTAGCTACCAGTATTCTTTAGGGAATTTTCCTTCTGTATTTTTTTTCACTTCTCTCTAACCTTGTGTCTCTTTTTCACCTGTTAGTTGGTATGTATGTCTGTTTTCCCTCTCACTCTTCTCTCTTTCTAACTTCCTATTGACCCCCCTTCCTCCATTATTTTCCCCATTTGTATCTCCTTTTGCTCCAGGGACCCAAGCTACATCCCGCTGCACAGACAGATTGTAAGGCAGTGGGAAATAAGTTCCAGTGTGCTCATACACCTGTTAGTGGATGCTGTAATCAGCATATACGTTCTGAATCACAGTTTCCCCTTCAATTAAACCTCAAAACTGCAAAAAGTACAGACCACAGCCCACACTCCAACCTCAAAAGTGAACAAAACCACAGGACCCTAATAAAAAAGAACAGATTATACAAGTGAAACAAAAGTAATCACACCTTCCCTGAAAAACAGAATTAAAGAAGGGGAGGAGAGGGGGAGAGAGAGAAAAATCTACACAAATGAAGAAAAAAACAAAAGAAGAATATGGGTCTCTCCCAGACCCCTGGGAGGACAGACACTGAGAAAACTGACTTCAGAATGCAAACAATGAAGAGTCCCCAGAATGACTGTTCTCAAACTACAAACCTAGATATCAAGACATTAATGGAGAGTTTTAAAATAACTGAGGAGAGTCAAGAAGAAACTAGAAAGGAGCATCTGAGATAACAGTAATAAAGAATACTGTGAATGAAATAAATAGCAAACTGATAAGCATGGAAAGCAGAATTACCCAAGCAGAAGAAAGAATCTCAGAGCTTGAGGACCAAAATATAGGACTAACCCAAACTCTTAAAAACACAGAAAACAAGCTCAAAAAAAAACAGAAAAAACCTTCAAGAGATGAACTATTAGTTCAAGAGGCCAAACCTAAGAGTAATTAGCCTTCCTGAGGCAGAAAGAGAGACAGAGACCACAGTGGATCAAACCTTCCATGAGATCATTCAAGAAAACTTCCCTTATCTAATCAATGATGCAAAAACTCAAACACAAGAGATTCAGAGAACTCCTGCAAACAACAAATGAGAAAACCAACTCCTAGACACATAATAATTTGCCTAAACAAAATAGGCATAAAAGAAAAAATCCTAAAGGCAGCAAGAGAAAAAGGCCAGATCACCTACCAGGGAAAACCAATTAGAATAGCAGCAGATTTATCTACAGAAACCCTGAAGCTAGGAGAGCTTGGAGCCCTATCTTCAAAGTCCTAAAAGATAAACAATTTCAACCAAGAATAACCTACCCAGCCAGATTAAGCTACATCAGTGAGGGAGAATTAAAATCTTTCCCAGATATCCAATCCCTAAGAACTTATGCTGCCACCAAACCACTTCTACATGAAACACTTAAGAAAGTACTAAACACAGACTAAAAGGTAGAACAAAGAACAACGTTCTTCACAAGAATACAGGAAAAAGAATAAAATACACACGAACCAACTGCAAAACCAAAACCAAAAGAAAGACAATAAACCAAGTGGAAGAACAACTCTATAAGAACTCTATGATAGGGATGAACTCTCACATTTCAATAATTAGCCTGA
>NW_007118574.1:0-563 GCF_000164805.1 Carlito syrichta
TCATGTCATCTGAAAAGAGAGATAATTTGACTTCCTCTTTTCCTATTTGGATACCCCTAATTGCCTTCTCTTCTCTTATTTCCCTAGCCAGGACTTCCAATACTATATTGAACAGGAGGGGTGAGAGTGGGCATCCTTGTCTTGTTCCAGTTTTCAGGGGAAATGGTTCCAATTTTTGTCCATTTAGGAGTATGCTGGCTGTGGGTTTCTCTTAGATGGCTTTTACTACTTTGAGGTATGTTCCCTGTATGCCTAGATGTTCAAGTGTTATCAAGAAGGGGTGCTGGATTTTATCAAAAGCTTTTTCTGCATGTAATGATATAATCATGTGGTTTTTCCTTTGACATCTGTTGATGTATTTAATTACATTTATGGTTTTACGAATGTTGAACTAGCCTTCCATCCCAGGGATGAAGCTGATTTGGTCATGATGGACGAATTTTGAGATGTGTTGTTAAATCTGGTTTGCTAGGATCTTGTTGAGAATTTTAGCATCTATGTTCATCAAAGATATTGGCCTGTAGTTCTCTTTCTTTGCTGGATCTTTACCTGGCTTAGGTATC
>NW_007118575.1:0-639 GCF_000164805.1 Carlito syrichta
TTGCCTCCAAGAGACTCACCTCACTAGAAAGGACATCCACAGACTCAAAGTAAGAGGATGGGAAACGAACTTCCAGGCAAACGGAATACAAAAGAAAGGAGGAGTAGCCATCTTAATTTCAGACAAAATACCCTTCAAACTATTAAAAATCAAAAAAGATACAGAAGGCCACTACATAATGATAAAAGGCTCAATCCATCAACAAGAAATATCTATTCTAAATATATATGCACCCAACATAGGTGCGCCAACTTTCATAAAGCAGCTTCTTGGAAAACTAAAGAAAGATATTGGCCCTAACACTATCATAACTGGGGACTTCAATACCCCACTCACAAGCCTAGACAGATCATCAGGACAGAAATCAGCAAGGAGATCCGGAACCTCAATGTAACTTTGGACCAAATGGACTTAATTGATACCTACAGAACACTCCATCCAAAGACCACAGAATACACATTATACTCATCACCACATGGAACATATTCTAAGATTGACCACATACTCGGCCATAAATCAAGCATAAGCAAATTTAAAAGGACCGAAATTCTACCAAACACCTTCTCGGACCAGAGTGGAATAAAAATAAACATTGACACCAACAAAGTCCCCCCAAAACCCACAAAGACATGGACACTA
>NW_007118576.1:0-610 GCF_000164805.1 Carlito syrichta
GCTAGTTAGTCAGTAGGCTAGCTAGTTAAGTAAGTTAATTAAGTCAGCTGGCTAGCCAGATGCCTATCCGAATATCTATCTAGTTAAGTCAGCTGGCTAGCCAGCTGGCTAGCAAGATAAGTCACCTAGTTAAGTCAGATAGCTGGCCAGCAAATTAGCTAGGTATTTAGGTAGTTAAGTCAGCTGGCAAGCCAGCGGGCTATGTAGGTAGGTAGCTAGTTAAGTCAGCTGGCTAGCCATCAGGCTATCTAGTTATGTCAGCTAGTTAAGACAGGGGCTATCCAGCTGTCTAGGTAAGTAGATAGCAAGTTAAGTGTGCTGGCTAGCCAGCTGGCTACTTAGTGATGTCAACTAGTTAAGTCAGCTGGCAAGGTTGCTAGCTAGCTAGGTAGCTAGGCAATTAAGACAGCTGGCTAGCCAGTTGGACAGTAATTAATTCAGCTAGTTTAGTCAGCTGGCTAACCAGTTGAGTAACTAGTTAAGTCAGCACGTTAAGTCAGTTGTCTAGCCAGCTTGCTAGCTAGCTAAAAAGCTAGTTAGGGCAGATGGGCAGCCATCTGGCTCGCTAGTTATTTCAGCTAGGTAAGTCAGCTGGCTAGCTAGGGAGCTA
>NW_007118577.1:0-335 GCF_000164805.1 Carlito syrichta
CATATATGCACCCAACATAGGTGTGCCAACTTTCATAAAGCAATTTCTTGGAAAACTAAAGAAAGATATTGACTCTAACACCATCATAACTGGGGACTTTAATACCCCACTCACAACCCTAGACAGATCATCAGGACAAAAAATCAGCAAGGAGATCCGGAACCTCAATATGACTTTGGACCAAATGGATTTAATTGATACCTACAGAACACTCCATCCAAAGACCACAGAATACAATTCTACTCATCACCACATGGAACATATTCTAAGATTGACCACATACTCGGCCATAAATCAAGCATAAGCAAATTTAAAAGGATCGAAATTCTACCAAA
>NW_007118578.1:0-724 GCF_000164805.1 Carlito syrichta
GAAGACCAACTCCCAGGCACATAATAATTCGCCTAAACAAAGTAGCTATAAAAGAAAAAATCCTAAAGGCAGTAAGAGAAAAAGGCCAGACTACCTACCAGGGAAGACCAATTAGAATAGCAGCAGATTTATCCACAGAAACCCTTCAGGCTAGGAGAGCCTGGAACCCTATCTTCAAAGTTCTAAAAGATAAACAATTTCAACCAAGAATAACCTACCCAGCCAAACTAAGCTTCAATAGTGAGGGAGAGTTGAAATCTTTTCCAGATATCCAATCCCTAAGAACCTACACTGCCACCAGATCACCTCTACAAGAAACATTTAAGAAAGTACTGAACACAGAAGAAAAAGAAAAAAGAACAACAACATTCTTCACAAGAGTACAGGCAAAAGATTAAAAACACACATGAGCCAACTCCAAAACCCAAAGAAAGACAACAAACAAACAGGAACAACTCTGTAAAAACCTTATGACAGGGATCAACTCTTGCATTAGCCTAAATGTGAATGCACTAAATGCACCACTGAAAAGACATAGAATGGCAAAATGGATAAAATATCATCAGGCAACAATCTATTGCCTTCAAGAGACTCACCTCACTAGAAAGGACACCCACAGACTCAAAGAAAGAGGATAGGAAACAAACTTTCAGTGAACGGAATACAAAGAAAGGAGGAGTAGCAATCTTATTTCAGACAAATACCCTTCAAGCTATTAAAAATC
>NW_007118579.1:0-670 GCF_000164805.1 Carlito syrichta
ATGGGGTGAAGTGGTATGACATTTTTTTCAGGCTACAAGGATCTTAGTTCACAGGTCTTGAGTAAGTCACAGGTTCCCATCTTAGTGACTGTGAGCTTTTATGTCAGTCCTTTAACTTCTGTGAGCCCCCAGCACAGGTGTTCATGGTTACCTTCCCTGAGTCCGCTACAGGAAGAATACTGTATTGGAAAAGAAGAGCCCAGATTTGCCTAGAATGAACTGTGCCATGTACCGAGGACCTGTCTAGGGTGTTCACTGGATTCTTGCTCCCCAACCCATAGGCTGAGGACTCTGTCTGATGAGATAGCTGAGGCTTTATGGCTATCACAGGATGAATTACATATCTGATCTATGGTGGAGCTGGCACTTGAGCCTAGGAGCCATTGGGGTTGGGTGGGGTCAAGGGCTTGGTGTTGATCAGCCTAGAACCAGCACCCCAGAGAATATAAGTGGAGAAAGGAGGTTCTCCTCGACTAGCTTGAGATACTGCCCCAAAGTTTGGGAAATGGATTTTGAACACACAAGGTGACAGGTGTCTACTGTAGCTTTACCAAAACATTCCTCAATTAAGCCTGAGGTAAGTTCCTGTTCAGGTCCTGTCACTGAGATTCTCACCCTGCCCAGCTGTCCTCACCAACCTGCAGTCCAGTGTTGACTCCAGTGGCCATGG
>NW_007118580.1:0-772 GCF_000164805.1 Carlito syrichta
CAGGCAGCAAAGTGACGTTTCCTTTCGCCCAAGCCTTGTGATCGTTGGACCGCGCTGCTCAGGTAGCCTTTCACGCAGTGCCCTGAAAGACTAGCCAAAACTGGGCTAGGCCACTCCCCACACCTGTGTGAGCCTGCCTATTCCCTCAACCCCAACGGTCATCATTGCTTCTACCAACTCCCTATCTCTGACCCAGAACCTTAAAGCCCACACTCTAGTGACAGTCTCCGGGAATGAGATACCTGCTCCCTGCATTGTCTGTCATCTTTTTCTTCTTGAAATGACCTCTGTGGATTGCGTGTAAATCTATTCTCCCAGTCACCAGGGGATCATTTTAAAACTTTCTTTTTTTTCAGGAACAAGAGATTGTTCTTCAACTAGACCATATAGAAATTATGTTTCAATAGCAGTGTATATTTAATTAGAGTAATCTCACTTGAATTTACTTACCTAATGTATTATTTAGCAAGTAGACCGTCTTGTTTGCCAAGTACCATGGAGATCTCTGATAAGAACTTCTGTTATGAGGACATTACAGTTAAAAATCAGGCATGTCTGAGGGTTATATTTTAAGTCTTTGAGAATGTGACTGTCCTACTCAAACAGAAACTGAGATGTGAGTGGTCTGCTGTTGGGGGGGTGGGGTCTACACACCAGAGATTGTCTTCTGTAATGCACACGCATGTACCAAAGTTTCTTTGGAAATTGATATCTTCTGACTGCCAAGTAAGTCAAGTTCACCTTAAAACTTACTCCAGGTTGTTTTCAGTGT
>NW_007118581.1:0-611 GCF_000164805.1 Carlito syrichta
CTTCATCTTGGCCTCCCAAAGTGCTGGGATGACAGGCATGAGACACCATGACTGGCAGGACATGCTTCTTTTTTATCATAAAGTTTAGAAAAATGAGAGCAATATAAATCCAGTGGAAAATTTGACCTTGTTTTTGTAAGACGAATCCACTGATGCCTGAGTTCATGGACATGGTTTCAGTTGTTAGTTCCCAAGGTGCTCATCAGAATCAGTTGTTCAATTTGTCCTCCGTGCTCTTCGTAACTGAAAACAGCGGCTCACGAAGGGATGTGCCGTCAGAAAGCGATGTCAGGAATAAGCCGTGGTGGTGAACTTCAAAAGTGGAATGACGCACGGGGTCACAAAGAAAATAAAAGATAAAAACACATGACATTGAAAGATGTTGTGTGGATACATGACTAGCTGTCTCGGGCCGCTTATGGCCTGCCAGCCATGGGTTGGACATGTCTGCATTAGACTGAGCTGGTTCCAGTTGGACTGGGTCCGTGCACCCCAATCTGAAGCCTCTGGGCCTAACAAGGTGGTTGTGGAACCTGTACCTTGATCTTCCCCTGTTCATGAAATCCTGCCCGGTAACCCTGTGTCTGCATCTCCACTCTCCCGGAGCCCTT
>NW_007118582.1:0-781 GCF_000164805.1 Carlito syrichta
TAGCTGGGCATGGTAGTGCACACCTGTAATTCCGGCTACTCGGAAGGCTGACTCGGAAGGATCGCCAGAGCCCAGCAAGTCGAGGTTTTGATGGCCGGGAGTCGCAAATGCACTCCAGTCTCAGCGACACAGTGAGACTCGAACACACACACACACAATAAAAATCAATCTCAGCATAAGGAAAATTTCAAGGCCCAACAATGAATTGTAACCATTTTTAAAGTAAAAAATAAAAATAAAAAATAGAATAAACAAAGTCAGTTGCATGTTTTACAGCTTTCATTTTTTATTTATATTATAATTTATTTTAATTTTTTAAAAACTCTGCAGTACAATCCAGAGTTAGATATACAAACTTTGATTATGCAGCGTCCCTGGTTGATGAGGTATGCCCCTCACTTCCTTAGCAGTATCTCTCCACTGCCAATCTCACCCATCCCAAAAAACGTTTCCACTACTGCCAATCACTTTCTTACAGCACTATAAGTGATCAAGTTCAGCTCTTGATTGAGAACATATGGAGCTCTGTTCTTTGCTTCTGTGATAAATCACTGAACATTACCTACCTCATATCCATCAAACTTTCTGCAAAATCCTTCTATCTGTCCTTTTTTATAGCTGCACAATATTCCATTGTGAATATACCACATTTAATGTATCCTTTCCAGCTTTGATGGGCAACATGGTTGGTACAATGTTTTTTTGCAATTGTGATTAGAGCAGCAAAAAACATACTGGTGCAGGTATCTTTTTGGTTAAATAATTTGATTTCCCCCAGGTA
>NW_007118583.1:0-805 GCF_000164805.1 Carlito syrichta
CGGGTGGTGGGGCCCCGTCGGTTGGCACTGTAGCAGGAAGGAGGGACAGGGGAGGAAACCAAGATGGGGAATGCTGACAGTCATTGTGATAAGTTCTGGATGCTAAAGGTGGAAGAGAGTTCCTTGATGGGAACTCCAGGAACTCTAGTATGCTCACATCAGAAAGAACATTCTAGCATCTATGTTAGCATACATAGCAGTGAGTTTCAGTTGCTCCTTGTGTTGTGACATCTCAACAATTTAAGTGTGAGGGATGAACAGGCGATTTGCAAACCTCCCAGGTCATTTTGATGACCCTTTCCCTTCCAAATCTCTTCCTTCCACATCCTTTCCTCTCTATTCTGCCATCCTCCTCCCTCTCCCAGTGGTTACCTTGTCCTTTTCTTTCTTTCTGTTTTCTTTTTTTTAAAGAAAGCAGGATTTATTGAGAGCACAGAAAATTTCCCACAGCAGTAGGGGACCCGAGGGGGCTGCCCCCTTTTTTTTCTTTGATCGGGGGAGATGGGATGGCTATCAGATGCTCCATCTGAAAGCTGACTTATCCCCACAGTGGTCCTATGGTCCCAGCAGTCCTAACTCTGATGATTAGACCATGAGTTCCTCAACCAGTCACTACGCCCAGAGGAGTGGGACATGCTGATTTGCTAAGTCAGTTGAGGAAATACATTGGAAGGAGGGACTGGATGCATGTAGACAGCCAGCGGTTCCCACTAGGTACACAGAAGTCACAGCGGGTCTATATAATGAATTATTTTACATATGCAATTGTTGGTGTTTATGGGGACAGTTTTGAATACACAGAATG
>NW_007118584.1:0-424 GCF_000164805.1 Carlito syrichta
CCTTTATTTTCATTTGTTTCCAGGTATCTTTTGATCTCTATTTTGATGTCATCATTGACCCAGGAGTTATTTAGCATCATGCTGTTTAGAGTCCATGTCTTTGTGGGTTTTGGGGGGACTTTGTTGATGTCAATGTTTATTTTTATTCCACTGTGGTCCGAAAAGGTGCATGGCAGAATTTCAGTCCTTTTAAATTTGCTTATACTTGATTTGTGTCCAATTATGTGGTCGATCTTAGAATATGTTCCATGTGGTGATGAGTAGAATGTGTATTCTGTGGTCTTTGGATGGAGTGTTCTATAGGTATCAATTAAGTCCATTTGGTCCAGAGTCTCATTGAGGTTCCGGATCTCCTTGCTGATTTTTTTTCCTGATGATCTGTCTAAGGTTGTGAGTGGTGTATTAAAGTCCCCAGTTATTATGG
>NW_007118585.1:0-746 GCF_000164805.1 Carlito syrichta
AACATTCACGAGTCACCTAGTCTGGTACCTGGCAATGGAGCCCACCGCCCCCTATGTCAATACTCTTACCATGGTCTCTCAGAGACTCAGACACAGAGCTGAGGTGGTCATAGGGTCTTCTGACTCCCCATCCCTGAACGTTGCAAATGTGATAAATCAGCCTCGTGCGAGGCCCTTGCTCGTGCCTGACATCTGGACACTAGGCCTCACCAGAAGACTCTCCGTTCTCCACCTCTAGATAGCACCTCTGGCCTTCCTGATTTCTGGTCAGTGGGTCAAGGATATTAAGTTGCATCTGTTTTAGAACCTCCTAACCGTGCCAATGCTACTGTGTTGTTCTGGGTACTTCCTATTTAACAGTATTTCCTTTGGGGATGGGCTTTCGTGGCTGGCACTCTCCTGTGGGAGGGACCAGTGGACACTGGCCCGAGTCCAAGCAGCATAAAGCAACAGGCAAAACTCTTTCCATTGAGCTGTGTTTCCATGGTTGGTGGTCCACCCATGACTGCAGAGGCTGTCTTTTCAAGGGGCTATGCGATTGTTGATGCCATCTGCCCCCCTGCTTTTGAGGCCGAACAAGGACAGGACTTTGCTTTGCTCATGTATTTAACCACCAGATTTTGCAGCGACGGTCCATCTAGAGCCACTCTACAGACCACAACCTTTAAAAACTTACTAAATAGGCAATGTTTCACCATTAGTCTCGCTTTGGACAATAGATGCCAGTCCGCTGTTCATCCCACATA
>NW_007118586.1:0-3408 GCF_000164805.1 Carlito syrichta
GCTACATATAGATATATATATATTAATGAAATGTTGAAATCTAAAGTAATATTTCAACAGAAGATACCAATGTTTGCTAGGAGCTCTGATATTTTGATGTAACTTCTAGTTATGGAGTTGATTTGAGATTCATTTACTATTGTTGCCATAAAACACATTTTGTCTTAAAAACTGAACACATTAAAATTGCTTGGAAACTATTAAGGAAGTTGGTTCATAAGTCCATCAAAAGGAAATGGATTTAGATTTCACATCACATACTTTCAAAAAGTAGTTAGCAATATAATTAAATCTAATTTTATTTTGGCTCAATATTTCTATTGCAAAAGTAAATACATAATTTAAATAGATGACTTTTATTGTTTAGTAATATTTTTTACCTATGTCTTCATAGATATATGTTTCTAAACATATATTTCTATATGTTGTAAACTCTTTTAGCAACTATCAGAAGACCTAAAGTGGGTATGCTAATGTCTCCAAGTTGCCTATGAATATAAGGGAAAAAAAATGGGACCATGCAGAGTTCACAACTGCCCTTCTTCCCTCTTGGATGTCCAATCCCCCTCAAAAAACTGCCCCTCATTCAAATGATGTTTGTATTACCCCAAAGACAGCTTTTCTCTGTGTTCCCCCCCCCGTAACATGAATTATCCTCTCCCCAGTGTTCATGACTTCTTTCCTCAACATTCTAAATCCCTAAGTGAAAATCCACATCTAAACCTTGAGCATCCATCATCAACTGCTGTCACTTCTGCTGCTACTAGGCTTGTGTAGTAATTTCAATTTTTAAAAACCCTATGGTTGGTGAATATTTGGTGCATATTCTCTCCCCTAGGGAAAAAAAAGTTTGTATGCACACTTTTGTGTATATATATATATCTATATCTATATATATATAGATATCTATCTATCTATCTATCTATCTATCTATATACCTAATGCCTAAATTGTGTCTACTTCTGAATAACACTTTTACTTTTCATTGAATAATACACATGTAATTTATGATCATTTGTCAAGAGATTACCCTTTTCTTTCAAAGAATTGAATGGTGCATATTTTCAGTTATATATCTGACTTATTGAAAGCTCAACAGTTTGTGAAAAACTACCCATTATAATAAACATTCTTCCTCATCAATTTCTACAGAAATTAAAACAGAATATGGTTTGTTTTAAAAAAAAACAGTGTGTTTCTGCTGATAGCATACTTCAAATTGTGTAAGTTTTGTTTTAAATTTTCCGTTCAAAATAAATTGATAACTTGTTCAAGGCACAGGTATTATTCAAGACAATTTAAAGTCATATTTTCCATGATGAATTTTCCTCAAATTTAAATTACATAGTCCATGGAAGTCTTTTAATAATTGATTAAGCTTGAAACATAAGGTAAAAAGATGAATTAAAACAATACATTGTCAAATAAATGCATTTTTCTGTTCTGTGCAAAGATATTTTAATAGTTGCAGTATTTCATATAAAGCAAACTGGAAATGTTTCTTTTTAAATATGAACACAACTTTTACACAAAAGAATATTTTCATTTTGCCTGTTATTAAATTTAGTAACTAAATTCATTTATTAAGGCATTTGTATTTCAGGTACCTAGCAATATTTGTCAAATAATCCAATATTCCTTGTGTCTGTTACTTAAACTACGAAGTCTGTTGGTGCAATCCAATAAGTTGAATGAGAATGTCAGGACTTGTAACACAATTTCTATGCTAGTTAGAGTTTGGCCAAGACAATAGAAACCACTTCAGGGACCACAAGAAGGTAACAATTTTATTTTAGTTTTTGGAAGTTTACAAATCCATTGGAACAGTTGTGAAAACAGGGGGCAGGGAAGTGGTGATGAGCACTCAAGATCATTAAGCAGAAAACACAAAAGAATAGTGGAGATATGCAACTTTCTGAGGCACCTTAGGGGTGTTTCTCAGAAGGAAAATAAAAAGATACCAGCCAAATGTAACACTAACTGCCCGACAAAGTCAAGAAGTCTGCCATCCATGAGACTGGAAACAAAAACTATGGCCTCATAGTGTCTTCTTCCTTTTATATCTTGCAAAACGCCTACCATTAATGGAAGTGGCTTTGAGAACCTGAAACATGTAATTCACAGATCTCCAGCCTCTGTTGCACAGGAAAGATGCACAGCGTATAACGAGACTGAGTTGCTAAGTCAGAAGCTAGCATGGTTTAACCTTTTGGCCACTCTGTATCTGTACAACCCTTCAGCATTCATTAACTTTCCAGAAGTAGCAGCCAAGTAGATGCTTCTGTGTAACATGACAGGATACAGGTGTAAAAATACAGAGGTGCTCACCCATCTCATTGACAAATGGAGAGCCAAATTTCTTCAATCATTTAAAACAATTATTTCTAAAAGATGTTCTTTTGTCTTTCCAGTTTGGTATTGATCCACCTTTGATATTCTCCGCATTAAAGAATGAGTTATGAGATAAACCACCGTCACCTTATAAAATATGATAGTAGCCGGGCTCGGTGGCTCAGCCTGTAATCCCGCACCTTTGGGAGGCTGAGGTGAGTGGAATGCCTGAGCCTGCGGGTTCGAGACCCGCCTGGGCAACTTGGCGAGACTTCCCCTCTACAGTAAATCAAAAACTAGCCGGGGTGGTAGCACGCGCCTGTAGTTCCAGCTACTCGGAAGGCTGAGGCAGAAAGATCGCCAGAGCCCAGCAGGTGGAGGCTGCGGTGGCCGGGAGCAGCCACTGCACTCCAGTCTGGGCGGCAGAGTGAGACTCCAACTCAACAACAACAACAACAACAACAAAACAAAAATAATAATTCTATGAGAAAACGAAGAAGAAAAGTAAAATGTAGCCGGGTTTGGTGGCTCAGCCTGTAATCCCGTGCTTTGGGAGGCTGAAGTGAGTGGATTGCCTGAGCCCGCGGGTTTGAGACCCACCTGGGCAACTTGGCGAGCCCTCATCTCTACAATAAAAATAAAAAATTCAGCCGGGCGTGGTAGCGCGCGCCTGTAGTTCCAGGTACTTGGAAGGTTGAGGCGGAAGGATCACCGGAGCCCAGCAGGTCGAGGCTGCGGTGGCCGGGAGCGGCCACTGCACTCCAGTCTGGGCGACAGAGTGAGACTCCAACTCAAATAAATAAATAAAGAAAGAAAAGTAAATGTGGTTCATGCATAACAAACTGAGAAAGATATGCATAGCTACTAAAACCTTATTTCTACCACTCATCATAAGATTATTTATAACTTCATATACTACATTTTTCAAGTTGCTGTGCCTTTAATTGGCACTTAGGGTAGTATATATAAACATTATATATATATATATATATATATATATATATATATATATATCAATTAGTTCTTCAGTTTTTTTGGTTCGTATTTCAAGTGGAGTATTGGATCACTTATCTTTAA
>NW_007118587.1:0-439 GCF_000164805.1 Carlito syrichta
CAAGTTGAATTTTCCAGATATAAGAGATATTTAAATTATAGATTATCTGTTATAACTGCAGTCACCTTCAAAAACCCTCCTGCCCTTTCCCCAGTGGCTCCATTTCTCACGTGGATTTTCCCCACCCAGCAGACTTGACCTTCTAGCCTAAGTATAGTAGATATGTATAAAGTTTGCTCTGAAATAAAGTCTACTTCTACATCCAGGCAAGTAATGGCTTGAGACTTGCCCTCCACTGTAATTTTGTTAGATTGTGGCTCTAGTCAGTTTTTTGTATAATTTTTTTTTTGAGTTGGAGTCGCACTCTGTCACCCAGACTGGAGTGCAGTGGCGGCTCCTGGCCACCACAGCCTCTACCTGCTGGGCTCGGGCGATGCTTCTGCCTCGACCTTCCATGTAGCTGGAATTACAGGCGCACACTACAACGCCCGGCTAATTT
>NW_007118588.1:0-720 GCF_000164805.1 Carlito syrichta
CCTTATTAGTTATTAGACACCCTGGACATTGTTTCTTTCAACTTCCTGAGTCTCAGTTGTCATAAAACTGGAGCTAGGACAGGTGTGGTGTCTCATGCCTATAATCCCAGCACTTTGGGAGGCTGACGTGGGTGTATTGCCTGAGCCCAAGGGTTTGAGACAATCCTAAGCAACTTGGCGAGGCCTCATCTCTACAATAAATCAAAAAATTAGCCGGGCATGGGGCACATGCCTATAATTCCAGTTACTTGGAAGGCTGCGGCAGCAGGATCACCTGAGCTCTGCCCACAGCCACCACACTCCAACCTGGGTGACAGAGTGAGACTCCAACTCAAAAAAAAATAAAACAAAAAAACCTGGAGATAATAAGATTAGTACATAAGATTTTGTGAAAAACAAAAGGATAAACTATGAGTAGTGTTTTGTTCTGTTTCTGCTGAGAGTAAGCGTTTAATAAAGGCTTTATTTTAGGGCCAGGTTTTACATCTAATATCAGGATACATTCTCTTTCAACTGCTTCTAAGCATCGGAAGTGGTTCCTGCATTGCGTGATTGTGTCATTTGGGAAAAAGGAGCTATAGGATGGCAAAATGATGCATAGAGACTGGAAAGTGAGAAAATATGCACACTGAGAGGCAGGGTTGTTTTAAGGGTTGTTTGAAGGATTGGTAATAGAGAAATGGTGGTCTTTAAAGAAAAGTTGAGTTGTGGTTGTTGGCA
>NW_007118589.1:0-543 GCF_000164805.1 Carlito syrichta
CTCCTTGCAGTAGCCTGAGCCCCAGGCCTAAGAACAACAGCATGGCCCACGCTTAGCTCTTCCATTAAAAATCACTGCTGGAAAGACACTGACTGGGGTTGGGTTTGTACACAATGCCCCCTCCACGCACATCTATTCAGCACACACTGAGCAGGATATGCTACCAGGTCTGAAAGGCGGTGGTGCGCAGCGAGACTCAACACACTTTGAGGCCAAGAGATTTATTAGAGCAGCGGCTACAGAAAGAGGGAAGAGGGTCTGTAACCGCCTGGTAAGGGAGGGAGAGTGAGAGGGTAACAGCGAGAGAAGTCTGTATCAGTTAGGGAGGGGGTGGCCAGTGCTGTATTAGGGTCTTTATTGGAGGGGGCTATGAGGTAGTATTCCTATAGGGAGATAATATTTGTGTATAGGTTTAAGTTTCACATGCACGGGAAAAGCAGGAGCTTAGGGCCTTTGTTGTCTTTGTTTGGTTCCATATAGTGTTTAGCGCCATCTCGGGAGACACCCTTCTGACTGTTTCCTGCATCTTTTCAAGGTCCATGG
>NW_007118590.1:0-764 GCF_000164805.1 Carlito syrichta
TCTGTAACAATATTATTCGTGTTGCTTTGTTTACAGAAACCACTTTCTTAATCTGTTTTCTGTTAGTAATGCTTGTTGACATTTTGTGTTGCTTATGAACGTATAATGCAAATCGACCTTTATTTACTTTTAACAATGATCACTTTTGTTTCTGAAACTGCATAGTAAGTGACAAATTCTTTTAGCTCTGATCTTCTTTTTCTTTCTTCCTGCCTTCCTTTCCTCCCTCACCTCCCCTTCCCTCCTTTCTCGTAAAGGTCTCACTCTGTCACCCAGGTTGGAGTGTAATAGCACGATCATGGCTCACTTGTAACCTCCAGGTTAAGGTTGTCCTTCTGCCTCAGCGTCCTGAGTAGCTGGAACTACAGGTGTGCACCACCACATCTGGTTAATCTTTTTGATGTTTTGTAGAGACAAGATATCACTATGTTGTCCAGGCTGGTCTCGAACTCCTGGGCTCTAGCAATCCTCCCATCTGGGCCTCCCAAAGTGCTGGGATTAGAGGCATGAGCCGCCATGCCTGGCCCAGATTTTCTGTAAATACATACCACCTCCCAACATATGTTAATTTTAAGACTAATACCGTTTAGAGATATTTTCTTAATTTGTCTATTAAGTGGGTTTTACATTCTAATGCATAGACCCAATTCAAACTGGACCACAGTGGAAAGATATTTGTATGTTGGCCAATTTCGCATACCGTGATTCCTCCTAATTCTTTTCCCATCAATATTTCCCTAACACATACTTTCTCCTCCAGTTTT
>NW_007118591.1:0-818 GCF_000164805.1 Carlito syrichta
ACCAGACTTTGAAGTTAACTTGGATTTTGATAGATAGAGAATGTGAGTAAAATATGAATTTCAGGAGACACTGAGTATGGTGACCAGGCTGCAGTGCAGGATTTATCAAGGAGTGCACTCAAGGGACACAGAGGCCTAACCAGTGTGGATTTTAGTGGCATAGCAATGAACTCAGGTTTTTTCTCTGGGCAATGAAGAACTATCAAATGTGTCAAATGTGTCTGAGGAGGAGCAGAATAGGATTGAATGTGTCAGAGGAGTATCAAGAAACTGCCTGAGGTCATGGCCATAGGATTGGAATAAGACTCACAAAGATGATTCTGCATTTCTGCTGTAGCTCATGCTATGGAGCAAGTAAAGACCAAGTCTGAACTAAAACTCAGACCTTGACCTTAGCCTGCTCTACCTTTCACATGCACCAGGTCCTTCTGTGGGTGGAGGAGACAGATGGTTAAGCCCTCAGATGTTCCTTGGAAGCTCAGAAGTCACATCTAGCAACCATATCTCTTGTCCCTTAATCAGAGCTACTGCCATTTCCTCACTTTACACATTTCATTTCCAGATAAGGTGATGTTTGAACAAAGGATTTTTTGACTACATATAAATTTGAAAAATCACTGAGATACGTGATTGTCAGAGTTCTGACACTAGTATCCTCAGCTGATTTCATGACATGCAAACTTCCAATCTGAAACACAGCAAATTAACACATATCCTTTCCAGGATCAGACAGTGGATCTTCTGGTCAGATACAGTGGGATATGTAATCATGTCCCTCAGTGTAGAACTGTTAAGTATTTGGTTGATTTTTATGATGA
>NW_007118592.1:0-387 GCF_000164805.1 Carlito syrichta
TTCACGTTATCATTTATGGAAGTAATTTTTAAAGCAATCTTGGCAAATATTTATGAGTTAGGCAGTTGTTCATTCCCTTGAAAATTTCTCCCTATTCTCAGCTGCCAGTAAGTGTGCATGTGAGAGGGAGATGGGAGTGGAGAGAAGGAAGCAGATACAAATCATAACAGTACTGAGAGCAATTGAAAGGGAAAAAGACAAAGTCTCTTTCTTTTTGTTTTAAGCCCCCAAATAAATCTCTTCCATCCACTATTTAAAATTTGTTTAACAGTGCATTTAAAAAATTGATCATCGTTCCCACAAAATTGTAAACTCTACAAGAATAAGAATTTCACTTGCTTTGGTTGGGATTGTGTCATTATGGCTTTTTCTGGTTGGATAGCAGCA
>NW_007118593.1:0-515 GCF_000164805.1 Carlito syrichta
GACTTCCTCTTTTCCTATTTGAATACCTCTGATTGCCTCCTCTTCTCTGATTGCTCTAGTCAGGACTTCCAATACTATGTTGAACAGGAGAGGTGAGAGTGGGCATCCTTGTCTAGTTCCAGTTTTCAGGGGAATTGGTTCCAATTTTTGTCCATTTAGGAGTATGCTGGCTGTGGGTTTCTCATAGATGGCTTTTACTATTTTGAGGTATGTTCCCCATATGCCTATATGTTCAAGGGTTTTTATCAAGAAGGGGTGCTGGATTTTATCAAAAGCTTTTTCTGCATCTAATGATATGATCATGTGGTTTTTGTTTTGACATCTGTTGATGTATTTAATTACATTTATGGTTTTATGAATGTTGAACCAGCCTTGCATCCCAGGAATGAATCCTACTTGGTCATGGTGGAAAATTTTTGATATGTATTGCTGAATCCAGTTTGCTAGGATCTTGTTGAAAATTTTAGCATCTATGTTCATCAAAGATATTGGCCTGTATCTCTCTTTCTTTGTTG
>NW_007118594.1:0-368 GCF_000164805.1 Carlito syrichta
AGATGAGGTCTCGCCTACCCAGGCGGGTCTCGAACCCGCGGGCTCAGGCAATCCACTCACCTCAGCCTCCCAAAGCATGGGATTACAGGCTGAGCCACCGAGCCCGGCTGATATTTTTTCTTTTATAAAAAGCCATATTTCTCATGTGTTGTCACCTCATTTCTGATTTTTCTAATTCTGATTTATGTTTTTCTCTTGTATAATTTTCTTGATTTTTAAAAATTCCTTTTGAAATGGATTGCAATTTTGATTTTTTTTCAGTATGGGGAGGGACCCCAAAATCCCAGAATTTATTTATTTATTTATTTATTTATTTATTTAATTTTTTTTTTTTTGAGTTGGAGTCTCACTCTGTCGCCCAGACTGGC
>NW_007118595.1:0-826 GCF_000164805.1 Carlito syrichta
GATCTTTAGGTCTGGAAATCATCATTTATTCAGACTTTCATTAAAAATATTTTCTAATTTTTTATTATAATTCAAGTTCTGGGCATCTTTAGCACATAAAAGTAACCGAAGACACGGAAGGAGTAAAAGTGGCAGAGACAATGACATGGGGTAAGGTGAACAAAGACCACAGAATTGCATAAACCCTAATAGTTGACAACAATTGAAAAAGAAGAGGAGACCATGAAGGATAAGTAGAAGCAGGAGTTACAGATGTGGAAAAGAAAACACAACGAAGTCCAAGAAAATATTGGTGTCATAGGAGCTCATGAGGCAAAAGTGTAATAGGAGTGAGGAGAGAAGAAGCAGAATAGAGAGCTACCAACAAAACAAGCCAGATGAGAACTGCGCCGGATTTTATCACATCTATGTCGTCACTATGAGAGTGACCTCAGGAATATTGAGCGTTAAAGTCACAATACAATGGGTCAAAACACAGGAGAACAGCCAGTGAAAAGTGTCAGGTGTATACCATTTTAACATGAGGTAGAAATGAATAAGTTGGTGTTCATATGTAGATACTCTGGGGTAACCTTCAGAAGTTTATAACCAGATGATGTGGTAAAAGTCCTATGAAGGCTCTACAGATGTCACCTCACTTCAGATCCTCTGTAAAACTGGAACATGGCTAAACCAAAAATTCTTGCTATTCCACTATAATAAGATAGGATTGCTTAGTTATTTTCAAATTTTACAAATTTGCCATAAATGTACAGTGCAGCTAGCCAGAATGTGAGCACTTATCTATACTCTTAGATTGTATTAAATCTCTGAAAATACACGTTTG
>NW_007118596.1:0-814 GCF_000164805.1 Carlito syrichta
ATTCAGAACATGAATGGGTTATTTTAAACACAAGCAACAGGACTTTAAATGTAATTTCTTCACTTTTCTTGAAATTTCAGTTAAAGTTTCAAGGATACAATCAATATTAAGTTTAAATAGAGACACAAACACATACTGGGGACAAAAAAAATCAGGGGTATTCAAATAGGAAAAGAGAAAGTCAACTTATCTCTCTTTGCTGATGACATGATTCTATATCTCAAAAATCCAAGAGGATCTGTCATAAACCTCCTTACACTGAAAAGGATTTTGGCAAAATCTCCAGGGGGAAAACAAATGTGCAAAAGACAATCACATTCTTATACACTAAAAACAAATGGGCAGAGAACCAAATAAAAAGCACAATCCCATTTACAATAGCCATGAAAAGAGTGAAACACCTGGGCATCTTTCTAACAAGAGTAGAGAAAGATCTTCATAACAAAAATTTAAAATTAGTCTCAAAATAGCTCTAATCTGTTTTTTTAAGTAACATGCATTGACAATGCAAATAAAATCATCCATAGAGATATTTTGAAGTAAATAAAAATGTACAAGGTTTTTTCTGCTTAGCTACACATATTTCCGTAGCTACAATACATAGAAATCTTAAAATATTACACTGTTGTAGATTTCAAGTAACAAAATGACCACAGTTATTCCATTCATAATGGAAAAATTATCCCAAGTTTGGATAAAATTACTTTCAGATAATATTGAAACACCTCTGTATGCTTCTGGAGTGCAGCTAATGTTTACATTCATAGTATAACTGACTTTAAATAGGTATAATAAGGGACTTGAAAAGTAAAAG
>NW_007118597.1:0-766 GCF_000164805.1 Carlito syrichta
CAGGATTGGTCACTCTCATCTTACCTGTTCATGTCGATCTACCAGATTATCTGGTCTCCAGCCCATCCGCTGCCACTGTGTGGACTGTCACTGGTGCCTCCTCTATGTGACTTCCACGTGACTCTTGCAAACTTGGCCACAGACCTAAAGCCCAAGTAGCAAATAATACAGAGCAGTGGTGCTCAACCCAGGCAGCCCATTAGAATCATTTGGACTGCTAAAATGTCTCCATGCCCAGGCCCTACTTAGACCAGTTAAATCAAAGTCTCTGGGGGAGCTGATGGGAACCCAATCTTCAGAGAATTAAGAGCTTGCCAGGTGGTTCCAATGAGCTGTCAAGATCGGGAAGAGAGCCCAACTTGGTAAAGAACCTCAACCAAACATCCTGGAAGAATATGGACTGTATTTGCCAAACAAATAAGTTTCACCACTATTCCTAACAAAATGCAATAAAAGCGCTCAAGTAAAGCATTTAGGACTGATGAAACAAAATGAATTATTGGAAGAGGGGAAATCCTAAAAATGACATAAGTGTGCCTTAAACATTTCACTGGAATCTCAACATACAGCACTTTCATTCAGAGTCAATGTCTCATATAAAGCCAAGGCACTCCCTCTGAGCACGAATCCCTTACTTGGCATTCCATGTCATTTTTCTCACCCAAGCAGCATTCATGATATCTCATCTCTGATTTCCAGTTACAGGGAACGGGAGTCTTATCTTTCACGGCTGCTTTACTCACACTTAACTCAGCAGAATTAAAGC
>NW_007118598.1:0-421 GCF_000164805.1 Carlito syrichta
CCTCCTGCTCAACATAGTATTGGAAGACCTGGCTAGACTTATCGCATAAGAGGAGGAAATCCTAGGTATATTAATGTGAAGAGAGGAAGTCAAGTTATCTCTCTATGCTGATGATATGATGGTGTACCTTGAAAACCCAAGACAATCTGTCAAAGGCCTCCTTACATTGATAAAAGCCTTTGGCAAAGTCTCAGGATACAAAATAAATGTACAAAAGACAATCGCATTTCTCTACACCAATAATAAACAAACAGAAACCCAAATAAAAAACACAGTTCCATTCACAATAGCCACAAAAAAATGAAATACCTTGGCATCTTCCTAACCAGAGACGTGAAAGACCTTTACAATGAAAATTACAAACACTGCTCAAGAAATCAAAGCTGACACGACAGTGGAAAATATCCCATGCTTATGGATC
>NW_007118599.1:0-763 GCF_000164805.1 Carlito syrichta
CAGACTCTAGCATACTTTTCCTGAGAAGAACCATTCCCAGAATCAAACTACCATGGGGCATTCTGATATACAGTTGGATTATAAAGTCAGAATATTTACCATTTTAACAATGGAAATGTAGTGTATTTATTTTATGTGTAAAATTCTGTAGGGTAATTCTTATGCACAGTGAAGTTTGAAAACTGCTAAATTAGATATAAAAAAGGAATGAAAAGAATTCAATGTGCAGAAAGTGTACAGATATTTAAACCATTGTTCCCTTAAAGTAACTATCATGGTCCTGAAGGTGAAAGAGGGATGTGTGGTGAATTTGACAGTGTCTTTCCTGCCTTCATGTTTAATTCCATGTTATCTAGCATTTATAACCAATTAACTTAATAAAAGCTAAAGACTTTGGATTTTTTTTAGTAAAAGAGGAAAGAGCCCTAATGCAGTTTGACTAGTATTAAATTGCAACCCTTGTACTCCAGTGGAAACCAAACAGCATCACTGCAACTCCTTGCAACCCAAGAAGCACATCTTTGCACAGAGTCAACTCTCTTGCCAATACAAAGGGCCACTGATCACCCCAGACATACTGTATCTAAATCCAATAATGATATTGTACCTATTAACTTACTAGATTTTTACCCTAAACCTGAACAAAATTGAGTCTGTGAGGAAACAATAAAATCATTAAATTCCACACATTTCAAAACATGTTTTCTTGGACTATTACTTATAGTATCCTTCAGTTTGGACAGAAGGCTAAGAGTCTTATTAA
>NW_007118600.1:0-337 GCF_000164805.1 Carlito syrichta
TTTCTTTGGCTTTGCAGAAGCTTGTCAGTTTAATAAGGTCCCATTTGTCTATCTTCTCTCTTAAGTCCTGTGGGTTTCGGGTTTTGTACAGGAATTGGATGCCAGTTCCGATTTCCATGAGAGTATTTCCTTCCTTTTCTAAGGTTCTTATGGTTTGAGGTTTTACATTTAGGTCTCTGATCCATTTGGAGTTAACCTTTGTGCATGGGGATAGATAAGGGTCCTGTTTCAATCTTCTGCATGCGGTCAACCAGTTTTCCCAGCACCATTTACTGAATAGGTTCTCTTCTCCCCACTGGTAGGTGGTGGGGGCTTTGTCGAAGATGAGTTGGATGAG
>NW_007118601.1:0-569 GCF_000164805.1 Carlito syrichta
GAAAATGTTTCAATAATGTTGATTCACTCTGCTTCTTTATTCTATGATTTCTAGTTTAAGGCATTACTAAACTGCATTAATTACATGTCTACCTAAATAAGTGATTTTACTTGTTTCAAGTAATGAAAGAAATAAATAACTGCTATGTTCATCTTAATATAAACAGAGCAGAAAAAAGCAAATATGATTATGAAAGATTATTGCATTGTTATGTGAAAGCATCAGTGTGCCAGAACACATTGCAATCTGCTAGAACATTCCTCAAGTAACCTGTTCACTCATTGTCTTCTTTTCAACAAGCATATTTAAACAACTGCTAAGAGTCAGATATTAGGTCAATAGAAATATTAACTCATCAACAGGTCCTTCTTTCAGAATATCATGGGGAGTATTTTTTTTCTCTGAAATGATGGAATGCTCATTTGAATCATGTTTGTGTGTTTGAGAAACATTAAAATAATCTCTTAGAAGGATAGCTTCTTTTTTAACTTTTGTAAACATGACAAAAAAAATTCAATATTTTTTAAAAATAGCTTGAAGATATGGGGGAAGCTTGGTTTTTAATTTTA
>NW_007118602.1:0-798 GCF_000164805.1 Carlito syrichta
CCGGCTGAGAATTTATTTTTTTGAGTTGGAGTCTTTTTCAGTAGCCCAGGCTGCAGTGCAGTGGCACTCTCATGGTCACCCCGTGTCAACCTGCTGAGCTATGGTGATCCTGCTGCCTCAGCCTTCAAGGTACACAGAACTACAGGTGCCCTACCACCCCTGGCTAATTTTTAAATTTTATTGTAGTCAGCAGGTCACGCCAATTTGCCTGGGGTGTTCTCAAGCCCTCAGGCAGAGGCAATCCAGTCGCCTTGGCCTCCGAAACTGCTGGGATGACAGGCGGCACTACTGAGCCCGCCCTCAGCTGAGAATGAAAAAATAACACATCAAGGGGATATTAATTGGCATTAAATAAATGAATAAGCAGTAGGAAGATGAGCTTTTAAAAATATCACAGTTCTCTCTAAAATTCAAATATGTTTAGAATGGATCATATTTAATTGTATATATTGTTTCTCCAGAGGCTCGCTAGTAGCTAAAAAAAGAAATACAAAGAAAACAAAAGGGATGTGGAGTTTGCTGGACAGACACTACCATGTGCATTTCAAGGAGGTATTCTTAAAGTCGTGAACAACTGACCTTTTGACCCCAAACAGTAAGGAAAGCATGCACTCTCCCTGCCACATGGAAATCTTGGAAATGATTCTAGTAATTTACACTCATACTTTTGATAACTTTTGTAGATTAGGTGTATTATATTAATTTAATGATTTTGCTTTTTATTGCACATACTATTTGGGATCCCACCTCCCTGTCATTTACCAATCCCATGCCATTGGGTTTTATCCTCCTAGTTTT
>NW_007118603.1:0-675 GCF_000164805.1 Carlito syrichta
ACCTAGAGTGCCCTCTCACAGTAGCCTTGGCCGCCCCATCGGTGCCTGGGTCGCTCGAACTTCCTAGCGATGATCTCATCCCCGCTGGACCAATCAGTATGCCCTCCCCAGCCTGGGCCTCTCGGGAACACCCAGCCCTTCCGCGACCTCGAGCCAATCAAAAGGGTGCGTGGGCGGGTCTAGGAGAGGGGCGTGGCCCACGCCACAGCCTAAGTCCGCAGCGCAAGCTCCGACCGGTCTCAACCGCCGGGCGTTGCAGACCCGGAGCTCAAAGGATGAGCGGAGTTGTACAATGCCCCAGCCGCCTGGCCCTCTTGCTTTGGACAGCAGCCCAGCCACGGAAAGTACATTTGGTGTTCTGGGAAGGCGAAGGAGCCTAGGTGTGTCAATCCTAAAAAATCTGGGACTTAGGGTTGCAGTTCACCGCAGTCCCGCGCTGCACTGCTGGACAACCGATCTCGCACTCAGAATACAGACCCCGCCCTGGAGGACTCCGAGGGTCCCGAGTGAACGCCCGCTCCTCTTTCAGTCACGCAGAAAATGTTTGCATCTTAAAATCACCAGCTCTTCTTGCCTGCAGTCTTCCCGCCCGCTGCAGTCCGTACCGTTCATGACCACTCCTGCTCAAAGCCCGCCCACGGCTCCCCCCGCCGAAAGAGCTCACGTCCTTAGAGA
>NW_007118604.1:0-577 GCF_000164805.1 Carlito syrichta
GGGCTTGAGAAATGTTGACTTTCTGGACGGTCAGCTTAAGGGGTATTGCCAAATCTGCAGTGCACTTCCAATCCTATTCTGCTATAATGGATTCGAGGAACTACTTCAGCTACTTTGACTGCAGTCGGGGTAGATAATAGAACAGTAAATGGCCCCCTTTAGAGGGGCTTTAGAGGTTGTACATTTCACTCTTTTATCCATACCATATTACCTGGTTTAAAAGAATGGGCATTGGTAGTTAAACTAATTGGCAATCATCTTTTGACTTGACAATGGATGGCATTTAGGACCGAACCCAAGGCTTGCATTTGCTGTTTTAGAGTAAGACTTTTTAATTTTTCTTTTTATGTTTCCCTGTATGCTCTTAATGAGAGGGGGTGGCCACCCATAAAGAATTTTAAAAGGCGAAAAACCTGTTTAATTTATTTAAAGGCCTGTTTTGGGGTGTTTTCCCATAGCAGGGGCTTTTGTCCATCCCCCTGTGAGGCTTCATAGAGGGGTTTTATCATGATAGAGAAGATAGGCATTTAAATTTTATAGACTATTATAGAAATAGGACCACCCTTAGGGTTTTTTT
>NW_007118605.1:0-728 GCF_000164805.1 Carlito syrichta
CTCAACCTGCTAACTTAACTGTTAGTTAACCACCTAGCTAGCTGGCTTAAACAACTGATGAAATTAGATAACTGACTTAACTAGCTTACTTAACTGGCAGACTAAACTAGTGAGCCAGATTACTAAACTACGTGAATTAAATAATTAGCTAAACATTTAATTAGCTGAATAACTAGCTGACTTAATTAATTAGTTAACTAGTCAGGAAGCAGAATTAAGTAGCTGATTTAAGTAGTTAGCTTACAAGTGATCTATCTGATTTAGCTAGCTAACTTAGCTAGCTAGCTGGTTAACTAGCTGACTTAGTTAACTGACTTAACTAGTTGGCTAACGAGATAGCTGACTTAACAAGTTGGTTAATGAGTTAGATAACTGTTTTAACTAGTTGGTAAAGGAGATAAATAGCTGACTTAACTAATTGGTTAATGTGTTAACTAGGTGACTTAACTTGGCTGATGTGTCAGCCGACTAGTTAACTGGATTAATACATTGGCTGACTACTTGGCCGACTTGTTTGCGGGCATAAAATATAGGCCAAATAATCGGCCAATTATTTAGCTGGGTTAAATAGTTTACTGATGAGTTGGCAACTAGTTAGCTCAGTTAGCAAGTTGGCTGAGTAATTTGCTGACCTAGCTAGTAGTCCAATTAGTTGGCTGACTAATTAGATGACCTAACTTGTCGGCCGACTAGTTAGCTGACCTAAATTATCGACTGACAAATTGGCC
>NW_007118606.1:0-712 GCF_000164805.1 Carlito syrichta
GTTCCCATTTAGGGGGTTCAAATTCTATGTCAACAGGAAAACAATGAAGAGAGTCTTCTGATTCTAAAGCCTTTCGTATAGTCCCTTGAATTCCTGGCAAATATTACTTTGGCAATTCCACTCTTTGGTCACTAAATGATAACATACCCCTATTTTTATAGACCACAGGGAAAGAAAAATCTAGCCAATCAGGATTATTATACATAGCTTCTTCCTCATTTAATTCTGCATCATCCCCAGGAGAGGAGTGGCCTCCGGAATTATCTCCTTTAGCTGCCTCATCCTCCTCGGATTCCGAATCACTCTTGGGAAAAGAACCATAATTAGGATTAAGTACCAATGCTTCCCATAAGATGTTCCATAGGGAATAAGAATCTTGTGGCATCTGAGTTGCATCGTGATTATCATACCATTTTTTCATATTTTTGCCTACCTCATCCCATGCTTCTAATTCTAAAGTACCCTGACCCGGGAACCATGGATTAACTTTCTGTACAAAATCTAGGAACGAATTTACTTTATCTCTACTTACCTTTACCCCTTTATGTTTCAAAGCTTTACACATAATACAAATATAGGCTCTCCTTTCCTTGGAACCGCAGTTCCCCATAACTGTAATAACAAACAATATATACAATATACAGTTAATATTTTCTAACAAAATTGAATCGCTCTTTTTACGGTGATAATGAGTCGCGCAGTCCGTCGGCGA
>NW_007118607.1:0-747 GCF_000164805.1 Carlito syrichta
CTTAATTTGTCCCCATTCACAGACAAATATGCAAATGTGTGAATAATGTATAACTTTCTTATAACATTAATCCATAATTTCCACAAATGACCTCCAACATTTTTGTCAGTATCATCAGAGAGAGAGAGAGAGTCAGAAAGCAGCAGTCTTGAGTACAGAAACTGGCATATGGAAGGCATAGTTGTTTCTCTCCTCTTAAACTCTGTGAGGTATTTTGTATTATTCAGAGCTGCAGCCTCAGCTCAGAATAGTAGTTGGTACTTCAAAGGTGGTCCACGTCAGTGGGAGGAATCATGTTTAATGAGGAAGAAACAGTGGCTTATGTAACGACATAGGTTATGGCCATGCATGTAAACAGAAGAGAACAGTTAAGGTCTAGAAGTCAATTTTATATGAAATAGATAAATAATTTAGACAACACTATTTGACCTAAATTCTTTAGATAAATGTCTGAATTTCTTAAAATTTGCCAAACGATTATTCCAAATAGTTCTGCTTTCAGTATCAATGCATTTTAAAATCATGTTATTTCTGAACACAATTGTCCAACTAACTTTACACCTACCATACAACTAAACTCCCATTTGTAGAAACCTTAACACTGGCAAAGCACTCCCATACATGTTGTCTCTGAGCCTATATAATCACAAGTGGGCATGGACCATTCACTCACTGCTTCCTGAACACAAGCTTGGGAACAGGTCTGGTCCATGATGAAGCACCCATAGATCCTTCTGCATCTGAGAA
>NW_007118608.1:0-731 GCF_000164805.1 Carlito syrichta
CGGCGACCGGGACGACCGCGGAGCTGGGCCCCCCGCTGGCCGCGGAGCTGGGCCCCCCGCTGGCGGCGGAGCTGGGCCCCCCGCAGGCGGTGGAGCTGGGGCCCCCCTATCACGTCGAGGGAACGTGAGTCAGGCCGCTCTTGGACATGGACCCTTAACCGTGAGTTCACAGACTCTTCTTTTCTTGTATTTTCTTACCTGTGTTGTGGCTTTTGCTGGACGTGGAACTGCTGGATTATGCATGAGAGTATCCAGTTTTCTGAGAAGTGTGTGTGGAAGGACTGCCCTATTCCCACGGAATGTATGTGGCCATAAATGTGTCCACTGATTCCTCAGTGTTCGTTCTGTTCCATGGATCAATCGTTAGGGTTTTATACCATTGCCTCTGTGTTTGGTTTCCTGGACTTTGGTCAAAGCAGAAAGTGTGAAACCCTAAACTTTGCCCGTTTTGAGGACAGTTTGGGCTACTGCAGGTCTCATGCAATTCTACTGATATACAAGACATTTGGGTTTTGGTCGAGATTTCTTTCTGTTTTTAATGCGTTGTGTAGTAGTGGCATCTTCCCACGTCATGGTTTTTATTTATTGAACCCAGTATTTCCTTTCCATTGGCTTATGTCCTGTGCAATGTCTATCAGCATGAGTGTGTACTGTTTAGTGTAGTGTTCTATTGTCCGCTTAACTTTGTTTTTGTACTATTTTGTGGTTTTGGCTGCTATGGTAATTGAATG
>NW_007118609.1:0-698 GCF_000164805.1 Carlito syrichta
CCAGTCATTTTCTTATGGTAGTACGTTGGATGATCAAGGTCCACTATATGAGTGAGAACATGTGATACTCAGATCTTTGTTTTTGTGAGAGGTCACTCGGTATTATAGACTCTAGTGCCATACAGGTTGCTGTGAAATTCATGATTTTGTTCTTTTTTATGACTGCGTAGTATTCCATCGTGTATATGTACCACATTTTTTTAATCTAGTCCTCCTTTGATGGACAGCATGGTTGGTTCCAGGTTCTTGCTATTGTGAACAATGCTGTGATAAACATACATGTGCAGATAGAGTGATTTGATAGAGTGATTTGAGTTCTTCAGGGTATATTCCCAGTAGGGGGATTGAGGGGTCATATGGGAGGTCAATATTTAGAGCTTTTAGGAATTGCCATACTGTTTTCCACAGAGGTTGCCCTAGTTTGCATTCCCACCAACAGTGTAGAAGTGTTCCCTTTTCGCCACACCCTCTCCAACAACTGTTATTTTTTGAGTTATTGATAATTGCCATTCTGACTGGAGTTAGGTGGTATCTCAGTGTGGTTTTGATTTGCATCTCCCTGATGATTAGTGAGGTTGAACATTTCTTCATGTGTCTGTTGGCTGCTCGGATGTCTTCCTTTGTGAAGTGTCTGTTCATATCTTTTGCCCATTTTATAATGGGGTTGTTTGTTTTTTTCTTTTCAGCACGTTTGATTT
>NW_007118610.1:0-804 GCF_000164805.1 Carlito syrichta
AAGATCAAAACACAAAACTAACCCAGACTGTCAAAAGCATAGAAAAGAAGCTCAAAAAGACAGAACAAAACCTGCAAGAGATGAATGATCACTTCAAGAGACCAAACCTAAGAGTAATTGGGCTTCCTGAGGCAGAGAGAGAAAGAGAAGCCACACTGGAACAAACATTTCATGAAATCATTCAAGAAAACTACCCTCATCTCATCAAGGATGAAAAAATTCAAACACAAGAGATTCAGAGAACCCCTGCAAGACAACAAACGAGAAGACCAACTCCCAGACACATAATAATTTGCCTAAACAAAGTAGCTATGAAAGGAAAAATCCTAAAGGCAGCAAGAGAAAAAGGCCAGACTACCTACCAGGGAAAACCAATTAGAATAGCAGCAGATTTATCCTTCAGAAACCCTTCAGGCTAGGAGAGCCTGGAGCCCTATCTTCAAAGTTCTACAAGAGAAACAATTTCAACCAAGAATAACCTACCCAGCCAAACTAAGCTTCATTAGTGAGGGAGAATCGAAATCTTTTCCAGATATCCAATCTCTAAGAACCTACACTGCCACCAGACCACCTCTACAAGAAACACTTAATAAAGTACTGAACACAGAAGAAAAAGAAAAATGAACAACAACATTCTTCACAAGAGTACAAGCAAAAGATTATAAACACACATGAACCAACTCCAAAACCCAAAGAAAGACAACAAATAAACAGGAACAACTCTGTAAGATCTTATGACAGGAATTAACTCTTGCATTTCAATTATTAGCCTAAATGTGAATGGACTAAATGCACCACTGAAAA
>NW_007118611.1:0-627 GCF_000164805.1 Carlito syrichta
TCTTATCAAAAGAAACAAAGCAGGAGCTATCACAGGTCCAGACTTCAAACTTTACTATATGTTTACAGTAATCAACACAGCCTGGTATTGGGTAAAAGAATAAGTCCATAGGCCAATGGATCAGGAGAGAGAATAAAATCCGCAAATTCTCAACTAACTCATCTTTGAAGAAACCTCCAAGAACCACTGGGTAATGGAGAACATATTCAGTAAATGGTGCTGGGAAAAGGCTGAAAACATGCACAAGATTGAAACAGGACCCCTATCTATCACCAAACATATTGACTCTAAATGGATCAAGGACCTAAACGTAAAACTCAAAATTATAATAATCTTAGAAAACGCAGGAGACTCCATTAGGGAAACTGGAACAGGAAACTAATTACTCCTCAGAGCCCTAAATACACATGCTTTAAGAAGTAAGTTAGACAAGTGGGATCTCATCAAATTAATATACCTTTGAGAACAAAAGAAACCATCAGAAGCCAGGGATACAGCCAACAGAATGGGAAAAACGATTCTCTGCCTACATATCTGTAAAAAGGCATAACATCTAGGATCTACGAGAAACTCAGAATATTCAGACAAACATTCCCATTGACAAGTGTGCAAAATACAATGATTGGA
>NW_007118612.1:0-477 GCF_000164805.1 Carlito syrichta
TTCTCTTTCTTTCTTTCTTTTTTTTTTGAGTTGGAGTCTCACTCTGTCACCCAGACTGCAGTGCAGTGGCTGCTCCCAGCCAACACAGCCTCGACCTGCTGGGCTCCTGCAATCCTTCCGCCTCAGCCTTCCAAGTAGCTGGAACTACAGGCACACGCTACCACGCCCAGCTAATTTTTTGATTTATTGTGTAGATGAGGTCTCACCAAGTTGCCCAGGCAGGTCTCAAACCTGCAGGCTCAGGCAATTCACTTACCTCGGCCTCCCAAAGTGCGGGATTACAGGCTGAGCCTCCAAGCCTGGCCAAGAGGGTTTTCTTAATGGGGTGAAGTGGTATGACATTTTTTTCAGGCTACAAGGATCTTAGTTCACAGGTCTTGAGTAAGTCACAGGTTCCCATCTTAGTGGCTGTGAGCTTTTATGTCAGTCCTTTAACTTCTGTGAGCCCCCCGCACAGGTGTTCATGGTTATCTTCCC
>NW_007118613.1:0-436 GCF_000164805.1 Carlito syrichta
CTACCATGTGGCCATTTGGGGTTTCTTCTGCCTCTGAGTGAAGAGTTCAAGAAGGGAGTTATGGTATCGGCTGGAGTGATTGATCCAGGCAAGGGAACCTGGGCTACTACACAGAAAGCAAGAAAGACTACATCTTCCGGGCTCAGTGGCTAAGCCTGTAATCCCGTGCCTTGGGAGGTTGATGTGAGTGGATTGCCTGAGCCCGTGGGTCCGAGACCCACCTGGGCAACCTGGGGAGACCTCATCTCTACAATAAATAAAAAAATTAGCTGGGTGTGGTAGCGCACGCCTGTAGTTCCAGCTACTTGTAAGGCTGAGGCAGAAGGATCACCAGAGCCCAGCAGGTCGAGGCTGCGGTGGTCGGGAGGCCAGGAGCGGCTACTGTACTCCAGTCTGGGTGACAGAGTGAGACTCCAGCTCAAAAAGAAACAAAAAC
>NW_007118614.1:0-635 GCF_000164805.1 Carlito syrichta
CCTCACATGTACCCCACATTTAAAAAATAAAATACAGTCGGGCTCGGTGGCTCAGACAGTAATCCCACACATTGGGAGGCTGAGGTGAGTGGATTGCCTGAGCCCGCGGGTTCGAGACCCGGCTGGGCAACTTGGCGAGACCTCATCTCTACAATAAATCAAAAAATTAGCTGGGCGTGGTAGCGCTTGCCTGTAGTTCCAGCTACTTGGAAGGCTGAGGCGGAAGGATTGCTGGAGCCCAGCAGGTCGAGGTTGCGGTGGCCGGGAGCGGCCACTGCACTCCAGAGTGAGACTCCAACTCAAAAAATAAAATAAAATAAAATAAAATAAAATTTCACCATTAAACAGAACCCAAAAGCCATTTACTGATTAGGGTTTGAAAATACACTGAGTTCCCCCAAAATGCACTTTTTTTCCTGTGGGTTTAGAAACCAACCAATGATAGCTCACCTGGACATACCAATCAAAGATCTCCTGGACCAACCAACCAGAGCTCATGTGAACCAACCAACCAGAGCTCACCTGAACCAACCAATTAGAGCTGGTTCACCTGAACCACCAATCAGAGCTCACTTGCCTTGGCAAAGAGGACCTCAGCTGTATCACAAGGCAGAAGAATTGTAGCAACTCTTAAA
>NW_007118615.1:0-567 GCF_000164805.1 Carlito syrichta
ACTAAGAATGTACTCACCTTCTTCATTTCCTGAAACAATGGAGTACACAATACTCTGATTAATGGCCTCACCATAAATTCCGCCGACCATGGTCCCTCTGGTGGAGATTACTTATTTGTAAGACTATCTTTTAAAAGCAGTTTTAGATTCAGAGAAAAATGGAGAGAATGTTAAGAGATTTTTGATATGTCGTCTGCTTCTACACATTCATAGCCTCCTCCATTAAAAAATCCTTCACCAGAGTGCTACATTTAGAACAGCTGGTAAACCTACAATTATATATCATCACCTGAAGTCCATAGCTTACATGATGTTGCACACTTGGTGTCATATATCCTATGGGTTTTGGACAAATGTATACTGACATATATCCATCTTTATAGTATCAGAGAGAGTATTCTCATTTGTCCTAAAAATCTTTTGTCCTCAGCCTCTTCATCTACCCCACCAATCCAACCCCTGGTAACCACTAACCTTTTTACTGTCTCCCTGATTTTTCCTTTTCCAGAATTTCACGGAGTTGGAACCATACGGTATGTAGCCCTACCAGATTATCTTCTTTCACTT
>NW_007118616.1:0-679 GCF_000164805.1 Carlito syrichta
ATAATAACTGTGAACAAAAGCTATACAATTGAAATGGAAATCATTAGGAATGTAGAAAGCAGTATTCTCTTGGTTCCAATCAGATGCTCACTTGGCATAAGCTGTTAACAGCATTCTTTGAACTGTGAATACAATAATCTTGTATAAAGTCCTGTAATTAGACTATCAAAGATTACATTTATAGGTAAATATAAAGGGTAAGTAAAAAATTTGCTCTCTCAGAATAATATGTAAAATTATTGTTTGTGCTTTACATATATATGTGTGTATATATGTGTATATATGTATGTGTATATATATCTCTCTTTCCCACAGATCGAAGAGTTTGAAAGTTGAGCTTTGTAAAAGTCTAAACAAGCAAAGTAAGCAAGAGCATCACCACGTGGTAGAATACTGAAAGTGAAAATGTATGCACCTCATACTCTATTAAAGCCTCTTCAACCTATAATAGAAGAAATATTTAAAGAGGGAAATAGTGATTATCCCCACTAGTTCTTCACTTAAAAGACTGATTGTGAGGTTCTTAAACCTGGAAAACTTATGGCACCTTACAATAGGTTACTGCAAATTTTTTTCCTGTGGTCCCACACATTAAAGACCCATAATCGATACTACTGAAATTTATGTAGCTCCATCTTATCATCAGACAGTAAATATTTTGCCTTTATTGATTTGGATC
>NW_007118617.1:0-501 GCF_000164805.1 Carlito syrichta
AAGGTTTTGTACCAGGCCATTTTGTAGACATCATTGGAAAGTCATGAAGCAAAAAAAGGGGGCTTCAAGGAAGGATGAGAACACTCACCCTGGAAGAAGCCATCAGGGTTCCAGGAATTCCTACCATTGCTGTTTATGATTTTTATTTAGCTATTTGTTTGTTTTAAAATTCTCCTTTGAGAAATTAATTGCAAGCGTTTAAAACAAATTCTTGGTTTTCAAAAAACGTGACCAAGAAAATATGTAATGATCTGTACCCTCAAACAGCCCAATGGGACAGACTTTAAATAACTAAAGCAAATTAAGGTTTCATGGTTTAAAATTTAAATAATAATAATAAAAATAATAAAATAAAATAGTCAAAAGTTCTGTATGCAGAGGCAAAAAAATATTTATTTCACTACTTTGCAAACAAGAATATATCCTATAGAATGTTAAATGCCTAACTCCAGAGGCTTAACTCAGGACTATGAATACCATATTCCCAATTATATAAAGCCT
>NW_007118618.1:0-605 GCF_000164805.1 Carlito syrichta
TCGGCATCCTTGTCTTGTTCCAGTTTTCAGGGGAAATGGTTCCAATTTTTGTCCATTTAGGAGTATGCTGGCTGTGGGTTTCTCATAGATGGCTTTTATTATTTTGAGGTATGTTCCCCGTATGCCTAGATGTTCACGGGTTTTTATCAAGAAGCGGTGCTGAATTTTATCAAAAGCTTTTTCTGCATCTAATGATACAATCATGTGGTTTTTGTTTTGACATCTGTTGATGTATTTAATTACATTTATGGTTTTACGAATGTTGAACCAGTCTTGCATCCCAGGAATGAAGCCTACTTGGTCATGATGGATGATTTTTGAGATGTATTGCTGAATTCGGTTTGCTAAGATCTTGTTGAGAATTTTGGCATCTATGTTCATCAAAGGTTTTGGCCTGTAGTTCTCTTTCTTTGTAGGATCTTTACCTGGCTTGGGTATCAATGTGATGTTGGCTTCGTAAAATGATTTGGGGAGAGTTCCATGTTTTTCAATTGCCTGGAATACCTTCAGTAGGATTGGTATCAGCTCCTCCTTAAATGTCTTGTATAATTCTGCTGGAAAGCCATCTGGATCAGGCTTTTTTTGTAGGAAGTTTTTCTTTATTA